>NC_084561.2:42613823-42746323 GCF_033978685.3 Nerophis lumbriciformis | reverse complement strand
TTTGTCCCGTGAGGTTTTCGGGAGAGGCGCTGAATTTCGGGAGTCTCCCGGAAAATCCGGGAGTGTTGGCAAGTATGGGTAAACTTGCCAAGGGACATGTAAGCAAATATTAACATTGCTGTATGTATACTTTTGACCCTCACATTTTCAGTAGAGCCATAATAAATTCCTAAAAGAAGCAAACTTCATGAATGTTTTTTGTGACCAACAAGTATGTGCTCCAATCACTACATCACAAAAAAATAAGAGTTGTAGAAATGATTGGAAACTCAAGACAGCCATGACATGATGTTCTTTACAAGTGTGTGTACTAGAGATGCGCGGTTTGCGGACACAACCGCGGAGTCCGCGGATTATCCGCGGGTCGGGCGGTTGAAATAAAAAAAAATTAGATTTTATCCGCGGGTCGGGTCGGGCGGTTGAAATAAAAAAAAATTAGATTTTAAATAGATTCAGGCGGGTGGCAGTTAAACCAATTGGGAAATATATATACATAGTTAAATGTTGTTACCCACATACGAAAAACGAGCAGGCACCTGCAGCATATGCCACAACAGAAGAAGAAAAAAAAAAGAGATGGACACTTTTACGGAGCGGAGAAGGGACGCCTCGCCGGGGTCCGGGACCGAGGCCCCTTCCCCCGAGAGGGCCCCACCGGGAGCCGTAGCTGAGGTGATCCGCGAGAAGGGCCCGACGCACGTCCAGGGTCACCACCGCGCCCACCGCACCGACACCCCACCTCGTCCGCCTTCGCCGCGGCCACGCGCAGCAGGTAAGCAGCTTACCTGCCCGCCACCCCCGTGGCCGGGGGCTCGTAACAGGGGTCACTCCGCGCGCAGTGTGCTCACGAAAGGGGTGGGGCTCACCCTGGTGAGCCGAGTGGGCCACTTTTGGTAAGCAGAACTGGCGCTGCGGGATGAACCGAACACCGGGTTAAGGCGCCCGATGCCGACGCTCATCAGACCCCAGAAAAGGTGTTGGTTGATATAGACAGCAGGACGGTGGCCATGGAAGTCGGAACCCGCTAAGGAGTGTGTAACAACCCACCTGCCGAATCAACTAGCCCTGAAAATGGATGGCGCTGGAGCGTCGGGCCCATACCCGGCCATCGCCGGCAGCGAGAGCCGCGAGGGCTAGGCTGCGACGAGTAGGATGGCCGCCGCGGTGTGCGCTGAAGCCTCGGGCGCGAGCCCGGGTGGAGCCGCCGCGGGTGCGAGGGACATCGCACCTCCACATGCTTGGAGGTGCGCTCAGCGCGGCTCCCAGATGATTGCGCACTGGTGTGCGTCTGGGCCGTGACAGCGTGGCACGCATTGAATGTCTGTGCTGCATTGGATCAGTCTCCTTTCTTTAACAGGCAAAAGCTTTATAACCTCACTAATGCCTTGCATCGTCTATATTAGATATATAACAACGGGCGGGTGTGGTTTTGATTAAATGTTAGTTTGGGTGGATGCGGATGGTTGACGACTTTTGTGATGCGGTTGCGGAAGAAATAATTGCCTATCCGCGCATCTCTAGTGTGTACACTTTTGACTGTGACTGCATGTGTTACGGGACTTATCATTAAATTGGTGTTAACAGTACATATGTATTTAGTTTGATTGTTATTTTAATGAGATGTTATGTTGTAACTTTGCAAAACAGTAGTTTATTTGTTTTGAAGATGAATAAAAGTATCTCTCTCTCTCTCTCTGGCAGAGTTGGAGGTGGAGCATATGAGCAAGTGGTGATGAAGCGCTGAAACATGTGAAGAAAAAAGGACCAAACTGGAAGCAGGGTTTTGTCCATTTCAGTCTTCCTCTGCTCGAACGGTTGACGTCACAACAGCGCCCTCGTGTGTTCACACTTAGAACCTAACACTGTAGCTTTCTGACTTACATCTCAGCGGGATCACGTTTAATGTGATGGGGTTTGTTTTTTTTAAGTAAGGGCTGCCTGAGTCGACATTACGTTCCCCCACCTTTTCAACCAGACTTCTCAGAACAAATGTGAACTTTCAAAAAGGTGATTTGAGAGGAGAACAGGTTGTGAACAGGTGGGATCTCCAAGACGACAATATTGCCATGTTATTTCAACACATTCCATATAACTGTAGTAATAATCGTGTCGACGTTTCCGACTTCCCTTTAAGGTTCAGTTTAATTTGCCTTGACGCTGCTAAGAGGCTCTTGGTGTATAAGCACTCTGAAATGTTTTTAACGGAAAGAATATTTTACTACAAAAGACCAGGTGCCAGACTGTGTGTGCGTGCGTGTGTAAGTAAGTAAGTCAAAATAGCAATGTTAGCCATCTTTACAGTGTAACTTTGTACAGTGTCAGGTTTGGAGGAATGTTATTTCAATACAGTGATAGTGACATTTACGCACAGTATTTATTGAGGACTGCCATAGGGATGTCCCGATCCGATATTTGGATCGGATCGGCTGCCGATATTTGCCAAAAAATGCGTATCGGCAAGGCATGGGAAAATGCCGATCCAGATCCAGTTTTAAAAAAACTCCGGTCCGTGTTTTCCAACGCACCGATTTAAATAATACATTCCACTTTTCTGCTGCTCCGTAATTTCCCTTCCGCATTTTCCAGCACACCTTCAACACATCCACAGGTCTGTGGATTCTCACGCAGTTGCTCTTCTCACTCTTTCCTGTGTCTCCCTCTCACAGACAGCGAGCGCACCTTCTTACACACGTCACATACTGTCACGTCACACGTCACATACGTATACGTCCTCCCCGAGCAGAGAGGTGGCAGCATGGCTAACGTTAGCTGTGATGCTAGCGCAGCCGTGCGAGCAACGCTCCCTCTAAGGTGCGCACTGTTTAAGCGTCCTCTGCGCATAGCAATTATATGCCACGCACAAAATCAAATAAAAAAAATAAGCGCATAACAATTTTCGACACACGGACACGACAGAGACAACAGTTTTCGTCATCGTTGTTCAAATATTGTAACGTCTGTCGAGACGCTTATCTCCGTTCGGTGCCACACGTCCACACCATCAAAATGCCGAGGCAAAAATTTCCACATCAACACCGTATGAAAAAATTAGTGATTTTTTTTAGTTGTGATTTCCTTCTCTGCATGAAAGTTTAAAAGTAGCATATATTAATGCAGTATGAAGAAGAATGTTTTAATGTAGACATGCAAGCCTTGAAAGAACATTTTGAAAATCAAGACTACATTTCCTGCAAATGGGTGCATTTCTACCCTATATTTTAACTTTAGATTTATTCTCATATCAAACTCTTTTGGCTGTCTTTTTGACACTTACATCCGGCGCCCCCCTCCACACCCTGGATTATAAATAATGTAAATAATTCAATGTGATTATCTTGTGTGATGACTGTATTATGATGATAGTATATATCTGATAGTATATATCTGTATCATGAATCAATTTAAGTGGACCCCGACTTAAACAAGTTGAAAAACTTATTGGGGTGTTACCATTTAGTGGTCAATTGTACGGAATATGTACTTCACTGTGCAACCTACTAATAAAAGTCTCAATCAATCAATCAATCAAAACACATAGAATCATCATACTGCTGTGATTATATGCATCAAGTGTTCATTCAAGGCTAAGGCAAAATATCGAGATATATATTGTGTATCGCAATATGGCCTTAAAATATCGCAATATTAAAAAAGGGCCATATCGCCCAGCCCTAGTTCAATGATGCCATTTCTGTTTGTCATGTATAATTTTGTCTATTTTGTGTTTATCCTTGAATAAACAGGTCAGTTTCTTGTTACCAACCATTGTGTATTATTCAAACTCCCCTAATTCAGCTGGCTAG
Source organism: Nerophis lumbriciformis (assembly GCF_033978685.3). NCBI lineage: Eukaryota > Metazoa > Chordata > Actinopteri > Syngnathiformes > Syngnathidae > Nerophis > Nerophis lumbriciformis. Next base: position 42,742,520 of record NC_084561.2, on the reverse strand, counting down.
TTGTTATCAAGAGTACCAAAACCCTTTTCAACATGATTCTGACAACTAAGTAGGCTAAATAACTTTAAACTTTAATACATGCTCGGATAGGCCAGTATCGGTCAGTATCGGATCGGAAATGCAAAAACAATATCGGTATCGGATCGGAAGTGCAAAAACCTGGATCGGGACATCCCTAGACTGCCATGGAAAATATGGCACCAATTTTCCCTGCATGCATTAGTAAACTGTATTTGGACACAAATAAACGCTAAACCAAAGTGTGTCTGCCTGCCCAGGTTGCAGTAACTACTACCGTCACTACTTAAACGGTCACATATTCAGTCTACTGAGGAGCAACACAATTCCAGCGTGGCACATATATCACCATCTGAGCCAGTCGGTGGCTAAAATAATACTTTGCACAATATTATATTCATTCATTTGTAGGGGTGTAACAGTACGTGTATTTGGGGGTTCGGTTCGGAGGTGTACCGAACGAGTTTCCACACGAACATATAAAGTAGCCGCCTAAGCTAAAGTCTTAACAAGCTGCTCCGCTTCCTTCTGCCTGTCTCTGTCAGTCCTCTACACACACCCAGCATTGTCCCACCCACACAACCATCTGATTGGTTACACACAGAGCGGTAACAGCCAATCAGCAGTGCGTATTCAGAGTGCATGTAGTCAGTGCTTAGCGTTTAGCAGGTAATCATCAAGCAGCGGACTCTCCCCAAATGATAATAAACACCTCCCGGTCAACTACCGTATTTTCCGCACCATAAGGCGCCCTGGGTTATAAGCCGCGCCTTCAATGAACGGCATATTTCAAAACTTTGTCCACCTATAAGCCGCCCCGTGTTATAAGCCGCATCTAACTGCGCTAAAGGAATGTCAAAAAAACAGTCAGATAGGTCAGTCAAACTTTAATAATATATTAAAAACCAGCGTGATGTGGGCGCGCATGGAGTCGTATATCAACATGGACGGAGCTGCGTGAAAAAAGCCACCCGGCCTCTCCGCGTAAACTTCCCTTAACCACTCGCTCATCTTTTCTTCATCCATCCATCCCTTCGAGTTAGCTTTTATGATGACGCCGGCTGGAAAGGTCTCTTTTGGCAAGGTCTTCCTTTTGAATATCACCATGGGTGGAAGTTTCTGGCCATTAGCATGGCAAGCTAGAACCACAGTGAAGGATGACTTCTCATTCCCTGTGGTGCGAATATTCACCGTACGTGCTCCCGTTGTATCCACAGTGCGGTTCACAGGAATATCAAAAGTCAGTGGAACCTCGTCCATGTTGATAATGTTCTCTGGCCGGATCTTTTTTTCAGCTATCTTGTTTTTACAATATGCACGGAAAGTAGCCAGCTTTTCTTGAAAGTCTTTAGGCAGTTGCTGTGAAATAGTAGTCCGTGTGCGGATGGAGAGATTGCGTCTTTTCATGAACCGGAAACCTGTCGCTTAGTAGGAGCCATTTTGTGGTCTTTACAGATGTAAACACACAAAGGAAATGAAACGTAATATCCGCGCGCTTCTTCTTCTTCTATGGGGGCGGGTGGTTGCTTACAGTAGAAGAAGAAGCGCTTCCTGTTCTATGGGGGCGGGTGCTTACCTTGGCGGTTGCTTGCGTAGAAGAAGAAGCACTTCCTCTTCTACGGGGAAAAAAGATGGCGGCTGTTTACCGTAGTTGCGAGACCGAAACTTTATGAAAATGAATCTTAATATTAATCCATATATAAAGCGCACCGGGTTATAAGCCGCACTGTCAGCTTTTGAGTAAATTTGTGGTTTTTAGGTGCGGCTAATAGTGCGGAAAATACGGTACTAGTAACATCACTATGAGCCCGTTGACCTTCTAGAAACATAAACGGCAGCTCAGCTCGCTCGCAGTCCTGGCTTGAGGTGAAGGCTAATTCGCTTTTAGTGTAACATTAGCTCATTTTGCGGTGTGTGTGTGTGTGTTACGGACAGCAAAGCCCTGTCTGTCTGTTATTTCACTTTACCTTCTTCTGTGTTGATTGAGCTGTGTTGAAGCAGCAAAAAAAGGACATTAGGTAAGATGAAGAGTTTCTGTCTCTGATAGTTGATATAATAATGAAACTGCATCATTAAAGGGGAACATTATCACCAGACCTATGTAAGCGTCAATATATACCTTGATGTTGCAGAAAAAAGACCATATATTTTTTTAACCGATTTCCGAACTCTAAATGAGTGAATTTTGGCGAATTAAACACCTTTCTATTATTCGCTCTCGGAGCGATGACGTCACATCGGGAAGCAATCCGCCATTTTCTCAAACACCGAGTCAAATCAGCTCTGTTATTTTCCGTTTTTTCGACTGTTTTCCGTACCTTGGAGACATCATGCCTCGTCGGTGTGTTGTCGGAGGGTGTAACAACACCAACAGGGACGGATTCAAGTTGCACCAGTGGCCCAAAGATGCCAAAGTGGCAAGAAATTGGACGTTTGTTCCGCACACTTTACCGACGAAAGCTATGCTACGACAGAGATGGCAAGAATGTGTGGATATCCTGCGACACTCAAAGCAGATGCATTTCCAACCATAAAGTCAAAGAAATCTGCCGCCAGACCCCGATTGAATCTGCCGGAGTGTGTGAGCAATTCAGGGACAAAGGACCTCGGTAGCACGGCAAGCAATGGCGGCAGTTTGTTCCGGCAGACGAGCGAGCTAAACCCCCTATCGACCCTAGCTTCCCTGGCCTGCTGACATCAACTCCAAAACTGGACAGATCAGCTTTCAGGAAAAGAGCGCGGATGAGGGTATGTCTACAGAATATATTAATTGATGAAAATTGGTCTGTCTGCACTCTCAAAGTGCATGTTGTTGCCAAATATATTTCATATGCTGTAAACCTAGTTCATAGTTGTTAGTTTCCTTTAATGCCAAACAAACACATACCAATCGTTGGTTAGAAGGCGATCGCCGAATTCGTCCTCGCTTTCTCCCGTGTCGCTGGCTGTCGTGTCGTTTTCGTCGGTTTCGCTTGCATACGGTTCAAACCGATATGGCTCAATAGCTTCAGTTTCTTCTTCAATTTCGTTTTCGCTACCTGCCTCCACACTACAACCATTCGTTTCAATACATGCGTAATCTGTTGAATCGCTTAAGCCGCTGAAATCCGAGTCTGAATCCGAGCTAATGTCGCTATACCTTGCTGTTTGTTTGTATTGGCATCACTATGTGACGTCACAGGAAAATGGACGGGTGTGTATATAACGATGGTTAAAATCATGCACTTTGAAGCTTTTTTTTTTAGGGATATTGCGTGATGGGTAAAATTTTGAAAAAAACTTTGAAAAATAAAATAAGCCACTGAGAACTGATTTTTAATGGTTTTAACCCTTCTGAAATTGTGATAATGTTCCCCTTTAAGCCTACATGAACTCCATGGTGTTCAGGGATGAATAGTCTCTCCTATTGCTATTGTACTATTTTTTCAGCTATAGTTACCTTAATCATTAGTAATGGAGCAGCCTAGTTTTGAATGGCAGGGTCCCTGCTATCACATGTTGATAAAAATCAACTACAGGCTTCTCAAATGCTGTAATAAATTAAAGCATGATGAGTTGACTTGAAACTGTTTAATGTTGTAGAAGAAAAGTTTTGTCATTTGATTTAATCGGAGCAACAACTTGAGGCAGTTTAATGTTGATTAACGTGGGCAGAATTATTATAATGTTCCCAATGTTAAAAGGATAAAGCCATTGTTTACAAATTTGGTAAATAAATACCGTATTTTCCGAACCATAAGGCGCCCTGGGTTATAAGCCGCGCCTTCAATGAACGGCATATTTCAAAACTTTGTCCACCTATAAGCCGCCCCGTGTTGTAAGCCGCATCTAACTGCGCTAAAGGAATGTCAAAAAAACAGTCAGATAGGTCAGTCAAACTTTAATAATATATTAAAAACCAGCGTGATGTGGGCGCGCATGGAGTCGTATATCAACATGGACGGAGCTGCGTGAAAAAAGCCACCCGGCCTCTTCGCGTAAACTTAAACTTACCTTAACCACTCGCTCATCTTTTCTTCATCCATCCCTTCGAGTTAGCTTTTATGATGACGCCGGCTGGAAAGGTCTCTTTTGGCAAGGTCTTCCTTTTGAATATCACCATGGGTGGAAGTTTCTGGCCATTAGCATGGCAAGCTAGAACCACAGTGAAGGATGACTTCTCATTCCCTGTGGTGCGAATATTCACAGTACGTGCTCCCGTTGTATCCACAGTGCGGTTCACAGGAATATCAAAAGTCAGTGGAACCTCGTCCATGTTGATAATGTTCTCTGGCCGGATCTTTTTTTCAGCTATCTTGTTTTTACAATATGCACGGAAAGTAGCCAGCTTTTCTTGAAAGTCTTTAGGCAGTTGCTGTGAAATAGTAGTCCGTGTGCGGATGGAGAGATTGCGTCTTTTCATGAACCGGAAACCTGTCGCTTAGTAGGAGCCATTTTGTGGTCTTTACAGATGTAAACACACAAAGGAAATGAAACGTAATATCCGCGCGCTTCTTCTTCTTCTTCTATGGGGGCGGGTGGTTGCTTACAGTAGAAGAAGAAGCGCTTCCTGTTCTATGGGGGCGGGTGCTTACCTTGGGGGTTGCTTGCGTAGAAGAAGAAGCACTTCCTCTTCTACGGGGAAAAAAGATGGCGGCTGTTTACCGTAGTTGCGAGACCGAAACTTTATGAAAATGAATCTTAATATTAATCCATACATAAAGCGCACCGGGTTATAAGGCGCACTGTCAGCTTTTGAGAAAATTTGTGGTTTTTAGGTGCGCCTTATAGTGCGGAAAATACGGTAACCAAAAAAATTATATTTTGTTGTGTTCTTACTGTACCGAAAATGAACCGAACTGTGACCTCTAAACCGAGGTACGTACCGAACCGACATTTTTGTGTACCGTTACACCCCTATTAATTTGTATATCAATTATACCTGTAATCTGAAAATGTAGTTTGGCTCAAGCAACCGCTTCAAATATTAACGCCGCATTGATTAAAAACAAGCACAGCTGCTCTCCTGTCTTAAGTCCTGTATCTTGTTTGTAAAGAAATACATAGATGAAATGAGGCCATAGTCCAGACTCCATACACTACATTAGCTTTATATTCATAGACTGAATAGGGAACAAAAACAGTAGCACATTAACAATATACAGTAATTATTATGCAACTAATTACATGTTTCCACTAGGGAGGGAACTACAACCGTATGCCAAAAAAAAAACTCTTACACTGTACTTAAAGATCTAGACCGGTCTAATTTTGGATCTTAGGAACGACAAAGGCTGGATTTTACCATCAAATGGGGTTGAGTCACAAATTGGTGTGGTGTCTATTCTGCATTTATGTTTTGCATGTTTTGTCATATTTGCACAAAGTCCAATCTTTTATTGTGTGTGAGGCATCTTATTCAGAATATTTAAAGATGTGCATTTCAAATCTGTCAAATCTTTGTCTGGTATGATTGACACTTCCAAAATATCACTGTTTGATACATTATATTCAACATTGTGCCATTTTCGCTATGTTGTAATGTTTGTGAAGGATTTTTTGTGCTACCAATTTTATTTTTTTAAGAGACCTTCTTGCTTTGTTTTACGGACACTTGTGGAACCCGTGTGACGCTTAAGGTTCGCGTGGGCAACGGACATGTTGTTACAAACATGGTTGCTTCCTCTCTTCTGTGAAGCTGTTGTCTATAATAAAGTGTAAGTTGTATTTTTCTGTAAAGTGATGTACTGCGCTGTTTTGAACACTGTCCAGTCTTTGCCGTTTCCCTTCCGTCGATGTTTGCTTGTTGCGCTTACGACGTGTACCTCACACTGTTGACAACTTCAAAGAAACGTGGGAATAAAACTTGCTCATGCTGACAGTTTACTTTTATGGTCTTGCCTTCATCTCCTCCAGCAGTTACCTTGATTCCAAAAGGTCCTGAAACCTGGAGGCTAACCATCCGTCTCCCACAGCTCTTCTGTGGATTTGGCGTCCACATAGCCGCTGTCCATCAGATCACAAAGCTCCTCGTCTTCATGTTCTGAAAGCACAGGTTTGTGTTTAGAGTATAGTGATGTCTCCACCAGCTTAATAAAAAGATGACATTCCAACCGCAATGTAAAGCTTGGTACAAACCAGTGATGTGCAGTCACTAGAGGCAGGTGAGGCGGGGCCTCACATGCCATCATGGAAAGAAAACAAAATTTAATTGTTATATGTATCCAGTGATTATACTATAAAGTTATTTTCCATTTAACTTCACCAGTTTTAGATTATTTTTATTCAAAATCGCTGAATTTTCACATTTGCCGTTCAAATACTGAGAAGAGACGGTGCGGTGAACAGCAGCCAGTTGAGGCACGTCACTCAGTGCCTCAACATGGATTGCGCAATGACTCGGCTAACTGCTGGCCTGCTGTGCAGTGAGACCGTATTGCTATATGAACTATATTATACATTTCCATAGTTTAGTTAGCTGAGGTATATAATGTACAGTGTATTTTGTCAACAACTGTATGTGTGTAACGTATTTCTTGTGCTGAGCGATCATAAAACGGCTGCAAAAGACGCACTGGCTGAGGCTCGCCTCCTGCACCCCCGCCGTAGAATTGTTATATCAACTAAAGCCCACACTTAAACTTTCCACGTGCAAGATTGAATCTATTTAAAAAAGTTATTTCGTAAGAAGCCAAAAAGTGCAAAAACAATAATGTTGGTGTTGGAGGAGTTGTGAATGACTGCAGGGACACAACATTAGATACACCTGCAGACTGCAGGTGTACCTAATTCACAACTCCTCCAACACGAACATTATTGTTTTTGCACTTTTTGGCTTCTTAATAAATAACTTTTGTAACCTATTTTCATGGGCTTTCCTCTTTGTGATGTTAAGTTCCTGTTATGCGCTGTTATACAGTATATGCCTTGAGCTCTTATTTTGAAGGCGCTAAGAGCGGAAGTGATGTCACGTTGCGGAGGTTTTTGAAAGAAGGTAAATAAAGTGGTCCTCGTGTAAACTGGAGCCTCCGTGTTTGTTATTTTGTAGTTTCATACAGTATAGGCGACATTTATAAACCCTCGGTTACACTTTTTTAAATAGATTCAATCTTGCACGTGGAAAGTTGAAGTGAGGGCTTTAGTTGCGGCGCATGGACTTAATTTATAAGTAAAGGTAAGACCATAATAACGTTTTTTTTTTATTAAATGTGCTTTTTTGTGTGCTACAGTTTGTATGTGTAAAGTTAAAGTTAAGTTAAAGTAGCAATGATTGTCACACACACACTAGGTGTAATGAAATTTGTCCTCTGCATTTGACCCATCCCCTTGATCACCCCCTGGGAGGTGAGGGGAGCAGTGGGCAGCAGCGGCACCGCGCCTGGGAATCATTTTTGGTGATTTAACCCCCAATTCCAAGCCTTGATGCTGAGTGCCAAGCAGGGAAGAATGCTGGAATGAGCTTTTAAACATAACCCGTTAACTGCTGCCAATCAAATGGTGAATAAGATACTCTTTAGGGTTCATATGTTTGTAAATCTGACTGTGATGAAGTCAGTGCCTCACCAGCCATCAACCTCACCGCACGTCACTGGTACAAACATAAAGTGCACGATTACCTTCTTCCACATTGCAGAGAATTACAGCTGATCCTTCCTGATTCATCTTAATTTGGGGATTCTCCATAATTATTTGGGAGAGATTACTCAGATTTGCAGTCAGCTCGCCTAACTTGGGGCAGCGGGTCCACAGCTTGTGTAGGGGTACAGAAACATGCCTGAAGCAAAGACAAGGTTGCACAATTTGTGACCTGCAGTAGGATAAACAAGTACATTAACAAGCATTGAAGTCCCATCTTAAAACTCATTTGTATACTCTAGCCTTTAAATAGACCCCCTTTTAGACCAGTTGATCTGCCGTTTCTTTTCTTTTCTCCTCTGCCCCCCTCTCCCTTGTGGAGGGGGGGACACAGGTCCGGTGGCCATGGATGAAGTGCTGGCTGTCCAGAGTTGGGACCCGGGGTGGACCGCTCGCCTGTGCATCGGTTGGGGACATCTCTGCACTGCTGACCCGTCTCCACTCGGGATGGTGTCCTGCTGGCCCCACTATGGACTGGACTCTCACTATTATGTTAGATCCACTATGGACTGGACTCTCACTATTATGTTAGATCCACTATGGACTGGACTCTCACTATTATGTTAGATCCACTATGGACTGGACTCTCACTATTATGTTAGATCCACTATGGACTGGACTCTCACTATTATGTTAGATCCACTATGAACTGGACTCTCACACTATTATGTTAGATCCACTATGGACTGGACTCTCACTATTATGCTAGATCCACTATGGACTGGACTCTCACTATTATGTTAGATCCACTATGGACTGGACTCTCACTATTATGTTAGATCCACTATGGACTGGACTCTCACACTATTATGTTAGATCCACTATGGACTGGACTCTCACTATTATGTTAGATCCACTATGGACTGGTCTCTCACTATTATGTTAGATCCACTATGGACTGGACTCTCACACTATTATGTTAGATCCACTATGGACTGGACTCTCACAATATTATGCTAGATCCACTATGGACTGGATACTCACTATTATGTTAGATCCACTATGGACTGGACTCTCACTATTATGTTAGATCCACTATGGACTGGACTCTCACAATATTATGCTAGATCCACTATGGACTGGACTCTCACAATATTATGTTAGATCCACTATGGACTGGACTGTCACTATTATGTTAGATCCACTATGGACTGGACTCTCACTATTATGTTAGATCCACTATGGACTGGACTCTCACACTATTATGTTAGATCTACTATGGACTGGACTCTCACTATTATGTTAGATCCACTATGGACTGGACTCTCACTATTATGTTAGATCCACTATGGACTGGACTCTCACTATTATGCTAGATCCACTATGGACTGGACTCTCACTATTATGTTAGATCCACTATGGACTGGACTCTCACTATTATGTTAGATCCACTATGGACTGGACTCTCACACTATTATGTTAGATCCACTATGGACTGGACTCTCACTATTATGTTAGATCCACTATGGACTGGACTCTCACACTATTATGTTAGATCCACTATGGACTGGACTCTCACACTATTATGTTAGATCCACTATGGACTGGATTCTCACTATTATGTTAGATCCACTATGGACTGGACTCTCACTATTATGTTAGATCCACTATGGACTGGACTCTCACAATATTATGCTAGATCCACTATGGACTGGACTCTCACAATATGTTAAATCCACTATGGACTGGACTGTCACTATTATGTTAGATCCACTATGGACTGGACTCTCACACTATTATGTTAAATCCACTATGGACTGGATTCTCACTATTATGTTAGATCCACTATGGACTGGACTCTCACACTATTATGTTAGATCCACTATGGACTGGACTCTCACTATTATGTTAGATCCACTATAGACTGGACTCTCACTATTATGTTAGATCCACTATGGACTGGACTCTCACTATTATGTTAGATCCACTATGGACTGGACTCTCACTATTATGTTAGATCCACTATAGACTGGACTCTCACTATTATGTTAGGGAGTTGGAGCGAGAGAGTAAAGCAGAGACATGCCGGACTGGTGGATGAGAATAAAACACTTGATCCAACCTGAATACCGGGCTCTCGTGCCAGTGTGTGTGGTGGTCAGGAGAACCCACTAGAGGGCAACCTCTACAGTTTTCTTTGTTTAAAAATAGAACAAGCACATTCTGAAATTGTACAAATCATAATGTTTTTTTACAATAACCTGTTGCGGTTAATAGTATACATATTTTATTTGTCGTTATTTATATTTTCTGAATAAACTATGTGATAATCTTCATTAGTCAACTCACTGGTGTTAATTTTCAATCTATCAAGATAAAAAAATTCTATCAAAATCAAATTACAGATAATTTTCCTTGACTGAAGCACTATCATCACGTGGTTTATTTTGTACGCATGTAGCATCATCTACAATGATACAAAGAATTGCTATTGCGACATCCAGTGGACACATTTAGAACAGCAGTTTCTTTCATTCAAAAATTTCAGGTCAATTTTTATACTTAGCAAACTCATATACAGGTAAAAGCCAGTAAATTAGAATATTTTGAAAAACTTGATTTATTTCAGTAATTGCATTCAAAAGGTGTAACTTGTACATTATATTTATTCATTGCACACAGACTGATGCATTCAAATGTTTATTTCATTTAATTTTGATGATTTGAAGTGGCAACAAATGAAAATCCAAAATTCCGTGTGTCACAAAATTAGAATATTGTGTAAAGGTTAAATTTTGAAGACACCTGGTGCCACAAACTAATCAGCTAATTAACTCAAAACACCTGCAAAGGGCTTTAAATGGTCTCTCAGTCCAGTTCTGAAGCCTACACAAACATGGGGAAGACTTCAGATTTGACAGCTGTCCAAAAGGCAACCATCGACACATTGCACAAGGAGGGAAAGACACAAAAGGTTATTGCTGAAGAGGCTGGCTGTTCTCAGAGCTCTGTGTCCAAACACATTAATGGAGAGGCAAAGGGAAGGAAAAACTGTGGTCAGAAAAAGTGTACAAGCGATAGGGATCACCGCGCCCTGGTCAAGATTGTGAAAAAAAAACCATTCAAAAATGTGGGGGAGATTCAGAAGGAGTGGACAGCTGCTGGACTCAGTGCTTCAAGATCCACCACCAAGAGACGCTTGAAAGACATGGGTTTCAACTGCCGCATACCTCGTGTCAAGCCACTGTTGACCAAGAAACAGCGCGCAAAGCGTCTCACCTGGGCTAAGGAAAAAAAGAGCTGGACTGCTGCTGAGTGGTCCAAAGTCATGTTTTCTGACGAAAGCAAATTTTGCATTTCCTTTGGAAATCGAGGTCCCAGAGTCTGGAGGAAGACAGGAGAGGCACAGGATCCACGTTGCCTGAAGTCTAGTGTAAAGTTTCCACCATCAGTGATGGTTTGGGGTGCCATGTCATCTGCTGGTGTCGGTCCACTCTGTTTCCTGAGATCCAGGGTCAACGCAGCCGTCTACCAGCAAGTTTTAGAGCACTTCATGCTTCCTGCTGCTGACCTGCTCTATGGAGATGGAGATTTCAAGTTCCAACAGGACTTGGCGCCTGCACACAGCGCAAAATCTACCCGTGCCTGGTTTACGGACCATGGTATATCTGTTCTAAATTGGCCCGTCAACTCCCCTGACCTTAGCCCCATAGAAAATCTGTGGGGTATTGTGAAAAGGAAGATGCAGAATGCCAGACCCAAAAACGCAGAAGAGTTGAAGGCCACTATCAGAGCAACCTGGGCTCTCATAACACCTGAGCAGTGCCAGAAACTCATCGACTCCATGCCACGCCGCATTAACGCAGTAATTGAGGCAAAAGGAGCTCCAACCAAGTATTGAGTATTGTACATGCTCATATTTTTCATTTTCATACTTTTCAGTTGGCCAACATTTCTAAAAATCCCTTTTTTGTATTAGCCTTAAGTAATATTCTAATTTTGTGACACGGAATTTTGGATTTTCATTTGTTGCCACTTCAAATCATCAAAATTAAATGAAATAAACATTTGAATGCATCAGTCTGTGTGCAATGAATAAATATAATGTACAAGTTACACCTTTTGAATGCAATTACTGAAATAAATCAAGTTTTTCAAAATATTCTAATTTACTGGCTTTTACCTGTATAAGTCGCACCTGCCGAATATGCATAATAAAGAAGGAAAAAAAAACATAAGTCGCACTGGAACCCGCCCAAACTATGAAAAAAACTGCGTCTTATAGTCCGAAAAATACGGTAATTGCAAAATAAGCCACGCTGCTGTCAAACACACTGGAAGCACAATTTTAACCTTTTAACTCATTTTACTGCCTGTGAGACTTGATGGAAAAGTAGTAGCATGCAGTAATCCAGGGAATAGAAGATGCAAAACACAAATATGCATCAACACAGATTTGGATCTCAGTTGCTAAAATAAACAAACATACCTGTGTAAGGTGCGGCACACCTGTTCATCACCACTTGTCCAACATATCCCTTCATGCTCTCCTCCTGCTCTCACACGGTCTTCTGCACAACTTTCTTCTTCCGGTTTTTCTGATTTGATTCAATTCAAACGAACCAGAGAGAAAAAGAAAAGAAAACAAACAAAAATGTATAAAGTAGGGTAATCAGGGAGTGAAATAAAGATAGTTAAAAGGTTTGTAGCACAACTGTTAATGAAGACAACATACTGTAGTTCCTTCTTCCAAATTAACTACAACTCTGCAGGTCATGACCATACTTGCCAACCTTGAGACCTCCGATTTCGGAAGATGGGGGGTGGGGGCGTGGTCGGGGGCGTGGCTAAGAGGGGAGGAGTATATTTACAGCTAGAATTCACCAAGTCAAGTATTTCATATATATAAAAGAAATACTTGACTTTCAGTGAATTCTAGCTATATATACACAGGTAAAAGCCAGTAAATTAGAATATTTTGAAAAACTTGATTTATTTCAGTAATTGCATTCAAAAGGTGTAACTTGTACATTATATTTATTCATTGCACACAGACTGATGCATTCAAATGTTTATTTCATTTAATTTTGATGATTTGAAGTGGCAACAAATGAAAATCCAAAATTCCGTGTGTCACAAAATTAGAATATTACTTAAGGCTAATACAAAAAAGGGATTTTTAGAAATGTTGGCCAACTGAAAAGTATGAAAATGAAAAATATGAGCATGTACAATACTCAATACTTGGTTGGAGCTCCTTTTGCCTCAATTACTGCGTTAATGCGGCGTGGCATGGAGTCGATGAGTTTCTGGCACTGCGCAGGTGTTATGAGAGCCCAGGTTGCTCTGATAGTGGCCTTCAACTCTTCTGCGTTTTTGGGTCTGGCATTCTGCATCTTCCTTTTCACAATACCCCACAGATTTTCTATGGGGCTAAGGTCAGGGGAGTTGGCGGGCCAATTTAGAACAGAAATACCATGGTCCGTAAACCAGGCACGGGTAGATTTTGCGCTGTGTGCAGGCGCCAAGTCCTGTTGGAACTTGAAATCTCCATCTCCATAGAGCAGGTCAGCAGCAGGAAGCATGAAGTGCTCTAAAACTTGCTGGTAGACGGCTGCGTTGACCCTGGATCTCAGGAAACAGAGTGGACCGACACCAGCAGATGACATGGCACCCCAAACCATCACCCAACCATGCAAATTTTGCATTTCCTTTGGAAATCGAGGTCCCAGAGTCTGGAGGAAGACAGGAGAGGCACAGGATCCACGTTGCCTGAAGTCTAGTGTAAAGTTTCCACCATCAGTGATGGTTTGGGGTGCCATGTCATCTGCTGGTGTCGGTCCACTCTGTTTCCTGAGATCCAGGGTCAACGCAGCCGTCTACCAGCAAGTTTTAGAGCACTTCATGCTTCCTGCTGCTGACCTGCTCTATGGAGATGGAGATTTCAAGTTCCAACAGGACTTGGCGCCTGCACACAGCGCAAAATCTACCCGTGCCTGGTTTACGGACCATGGTATTTCTGTTCTAAATTGGCCCGCCAACTCCCCTGACCTTAGCCCCATAGAAAATCTGTGGGGTATTGTGAAAAGGAAGATGCAGAATGCCAGACCCAAAAACGCAGAAGAGTTGAAGGCCACTATCAGAGCAACCTGGGCTCTCATAACACCTGAGCAGTGCCAGAAACTCATAGACTCCATGCCACGCCGCATTAACGCAGTCATTGAGGCAAAAGGAGCTCCAACCAAGTATTGAGTATTGTACATGCTCATATTTTTCATTTTCATACTTTTCAGTTGGCCAACATTTCTAAAAATCCCTTTTTTGTATTAGCCTTAAGTAATATTCTAATTTTGTGACACACGGAATTTTGGATTTTCATTTGTTGCCACTTCAAATCATCAAAATAAAATGAAATAAACATTTGAATGCATCAGTCTGTGTGCAATGAATAAATATAATGTACAAGTTACACCTTTTGAATGCAATTACTGAAATAAATCAAGTTTTTCAAAATATTCTAATTTACTGGCTTTTACCTGTATATGCTTTTTCATGAAAGGAATAACAAGAAATGATGATGAATAACAAAAGTGAGAAGAATATTGTCATGACTAACATGTCTGGCACAATGGCACAGCAACAAGACTCTTACCTGCCTGCTTGTCCAGCCATTCCTTTTTCAGCTTTTCCGCCCAATACAGAACCTCAGAAACCAAGGCCGCCTGCCTGATGTTGTTGTCATGAAGACTGGGGTAGTTTATGCTATAAAGCTAATACGGAAACAGAAGTTTCACACATTCAGAAAATACTAAAAAGAAATACTCTACAATTGTGATTCTCGTGAAGTATTACTATACATACAAACATGCTTTAGTGGATTGATGCACAAATAAGTACAAAACATTAACTAATAAAAAAGTGTGTTTTCTTTTACCCTTTCAATATTTACTCCATCTATCTGTAGAATGGCCAGACGGAAGCCATTTCTTCGTAAAATGTTTGCCAAAATACACCTGAAAGACTCTCATACCATGAGAAACTAAATTCTCTGGTCTGATGAGACAAAGATTGAAGTCTTTGGCGTGAATGCCAGTCATCATGTTTAGAGGAAACCACACCGCTCATCACCAGGCCGATACCATCCTTACAGTGAAGCATGGTGGTGGCAGCATCATGCTGTGGGGATGGTTTTCAGCGGCAGGGACTGAGAGACTAGTCAGGGTAGAGGGAAAGATGAATGCAGCAATTTACAGAGACATCCTGGATGAAAACCAAAGCTTCTCATCCAACCTGATGGAGCTTTAAGAGGTGCTGCAAAAAGTAATGGGTGAAACTGCCCAAAGATAGGTGTGTCAAGCTTGTGGCATCGTAAAAAAAGTAGTTGAGGCTGTAATTGCTGCCAAAGGTGCATCAATAAAGTATTAAGAAAATGTATTTTTTTTTTCTTTTTCTTTTTTTCATTATTTGCTAAATTTAAAAAAAAAACTTTTCACATTGTTATTATGGGGAATCGTCTGTAAAATGTTGAGGACAAAAATTAATTTATTACACTGAGAGACTAGTCAGGATAGAGGGAAAGATGAATGCAGCAATTTACAGAGACATCCTGGATGAAAACCAACGCTTGGGATGTCGTTGTGGCTTGTGCAGCCCTTTGAGACACTTGTGATTTAGGGCTATATAAATAAACATTGATTGATTGATTGGGCTTCTCATCCAACCTGATGGAGCTTGAGAGGTGCTGAAAAGAGGAATGGGTGAAACTGCCCAAAGACAGGTGTGCCAAGCGTGTGGCATCGTATTCAAAAAGTACTTGAGGCTGTAATTTATGCCAAAAGTGCATCAACAAAGTATTGAGCAAAGACTGTGAATAATAATGTAACGTGATTTTTTGTTTTGTCTTTAATAAATTTGCAAAATATTAGGGTTTCCATTAAGGCTGAAACGACGCGTCGACGTCATCGGTTACGTAAATACGTCGACGCCGTTTTTGTGCGTCGGCGCGTCGCATATTTACGTCACACTACTGTCATGGCGGAGCGCAAAGCAGACGATGCGAGCGAGGGGGAAAAAAGCACGCCAAAAGTGTGGGAGTATTTCAATAAACGGCCTAATAATGTTGTTGTATGCACACTGTGTCGAGCGGAAATGGCCTATCATAGCAGCACAACGGCTATGAACGAACATTTGAAAAGAAAACCCCCGACAGCGTTCTTGCCATCACCATCAACAAGTCAATCGTCCGCGTGCGTATACGTTGTCATTATTACACAAAAACATGAATGTGTCATTTGCATCTGCGTTGTAAATTCATAAACTAAAGCACCGTTTGCTCTGAGAGGCGCGTTTGGCGTGCCTGTTCAGTGTTTACAAAGACGCGCTCCTCTTTAACGCTGTGGAGAGGCGGCGGTGGCGGCGAGCGAGCGCCGAGGCGGGGCGCGCCGGGAGCGACGCCGCAAGAGACAGGGGACGACGAGCGAGCGAGCAAGAGGAGCTGAAAAGCGAGGAAAGAAAGAGAAAAGAGTTGGAAGAGAAAAGACTTTGTGTAAAATTAAAAGATTGTAAACCTGGCAAAGCCGTCTGGCGTTCAGTCTGTCGGTCCTGAAAGAACCCCACGGCACAAGACGTGTCACAAACGCTAACGTTAATTAGTTGTGCAAATACCTTTTACAACATTAACAGTTACATATACTATGTACAAACCAACAATTAACTTTCACTTTAATCATACTATCATTGTTGTGTTATTAAGCAAAATAAGCAATACTTTTACTTTTGTTGAAATGTTTACACTGTACACTTTTTTGTATTGGATGTTTAGCTTTATTTTTGCACATTTTAGCAAATAAGCAATACTTTTACTTTTGTTGAAATGTTTACACTTGTTACAGAATATTTCCGTTTTGCACTTTTTTGTATTGGATGTTTATCTTTATTTTTGCACATTTTAAAGCAAAATAAGCAATACTTTTACTTTTGAAATGCTTATACTATTCCAGAATATTAAGATTTGCACTGGATGTTTACTTTTATATTTGCACATTAAAAAGCAAATATGCTACTTTTAATTTTGTTAAATGTTAAAAGTTTTAAATGTTTACATTGTTACAGAATATTTTGTCATGTTGTTGTCAATGTTGACTGAGTGGCCATACTTTTTTTTTTGTAAATAAAAGCCATGCCTTTTGAAAAAACTGGCCTACATTTATTTTTTCCTCTTCATTTTAAATAAAAAAAATAATCGGTAAAAGGAAAAATAATCTATAGATTAATCGAAAAAAAATCATCTATAGATTAACCGATTAATCGGAAAAAAATAATCGATAGAAAAATAATCGTTAGCTGCAGCCCTAGTTTCCATACTCTGAGTTTTCACTTTACCTGCTTTCTGGAATATTATTAGGATATTATGAGTTCATTGGTGAACAATACAACATGACAACATTGTAACTTTGAAAGCAAACAAATGTAATGGACATTCTCAGCAGGATTTAGTCAATATACTCACCAGTGTGTACGGAAAACGATTGTTGGCATCATCACCAGACATGTGACCGTCTCTGCCCACGAGCCTATGAAACACACCGATTTGGGAGCAGAAGCCGACGCTTTCGTCTCGCCCCGGAGGTGCTTCTCCTACACCGGTGAACTCCACCTTGAAGCTGTACTCCAAACATGTTTTCAAAGCCCTGGAAACAAATAGAGAGTTCAGCAAAGGTCTTGCCTTTGTTTTTCATACAGACTACTTATTAAATGCATTAAGACTAGAGATGTCTGATAATGGCTTTTTTGCCGATATCCGATATTGTCCAACTCTTAATTACTGATTCCGATATCAAGCGATACCGATATACAGTATTTAGTCAGCCACCAATTGTGCAAGTTCTCCCACTTAAAATGATGAGGTCTATAATTTTCATCATAGGTACACTTCAACTGTGAGAGACAGAATGTGAAAAAAAAATCCAGGAATTCACATTGTAGGAATTTTAAAGAAGGGACGGCGTGGCGCAGTGGAAGAATGGCCATGCGCGACCCGAGGGTCACTGGTTCAATCCCCACCTAGTACCAACCTC
This sequence comes from Nerophis lumbriciformis, assembly GCF_033978685.3. Classification (NCBI taxonomy): domain Eukaryota; kingdom Metazoa; phylum Chordata; class Actinopteri; order Syngnathiformes; family Syngnathidae; genus Nerophis; species Nerophis lumbriciformis. The sequence continues at coordinate 42,724,872 of NC_084561.2, read as the reverse complement.
GTCATGTCCGTTGTGTCCTGAGCAAGACACTTCACCCTTGCTCCTGATGGGTGCTGGTTAGCGCCTTGCATGGCAGCTCCCGCCATCAGTGTGTGAATGTGTGTGTGAATGGGTAAATGTGGAAGTAGTGTCAAAGCGCTTTGAGTACCTTAAAGGTAGAAAAGCGCTATACAAGTACAACCCATTTATCATTTATTATTTGTAAATTATGGTGGAAAATAAGTATTTGGTCAATAACAAAAATTCAACTCAATACTTTGTAATATAACCTTTGTTGGCAATAACAGAGGTCAAACGATTACTAAAGGTCTTTACCAGGTTTGCACACACAGTAGCTGGTATTTTGGTCCATTCCTCCATGCAGATCTTCTCGAGAGCAGTGATGTTTTGGGGCTGTCGCCGAGCAACACGGACTTTCAACTCCCTCCACAGATTTTCTATGGGGTTGAGGTCTGGAGACTGGCTAGGCCACTCCAGGACTTTCAAATGCTTCTTACGGAGCCACTCCTTCGTTGCCCGGGCGGTGTGTTTGGGATCATTGTCATGCTGGAAGACCCAGCCACGTTTCATCTTCAAAGCTCTCACTGATGGAAGGAGGTTTTGGCTCAAAATCTCACGATACATGGCCCCATTCATTCTTTCCTTAACACGGATCAGTTGGCCTGTCCCCTTAGCAGAAAAACAGCCCCAAAGCATGATGTTTCCACCCCCATGCTTCACAGTAGGTATGGTGTTCTTGGGATGCAACTCAGTATTCTTCTTCCTCCAAACACGACGAGTTGAGTTTATACCAAAAAGTTCTATTTTGGTTTCATCTGACCACATGACATTCTCCCAATCCTCTGCTGTATCATCCATGTGCTCTCTGGCAAACTTCAGATGGGCCTGGACATGCACTGGCTTAAGCAGGGGGACACGTCTGGCACTGCAGGATTTGATTCCCTGTCGGCGTAGTGTGTTACTGATGGTAACCTTTGTTACTTTGGTCCCAGCTCTCTGCAGGTCATTCACCAGGTCCCCCTGTGTGGTTCTGGGATTTTTGCTCACCGTTCTCATGATCATTTTGACCCCACGGGATGAGATCTTGCGTGGATCCCCAGATCGAGGGAGATTATCAGTGGTCTTGTATGTCTACCATTTTCTGATAATTGCTCCCACAGTTGATTTGTTCACACCAAGCTGCTTGCCTATTGTAGATTCACTCTTCACAGTCTGGTGCAGGTCTACAATTCTTTTCCTGGTGTCCTTCGACAGCTCTTTGGTCTTGGCCAGACTGGAGTTTGGAGTCTGACTGTTTGAGGCTGTGTCTTTTATACAGATAACCAGTTCAAACAGGTGCCATTAATACAGGTAACGAGTGGAGGACAGAAGAGCTTCTTAAAGAAGAAGTTACAGGTCTGTGAGAGCCAGAGATCTTCCTTGTTTGAAGTGACCAAATACTTATTTTCCACCATAATTTACAAATAAATTCTTTAAAATTCCTACAATGTGAATTCCTGGATTTTTTTTCACATTCTGTCTCTCACAGTTGAAGTGTACCTATGATGAAAATTACAAACCTCTGTCATCATTTTAAGTGGGAGAACTTGCACAATTGGTGGCTGACTAAATACTTTTTTGCCCCACTGTATACAGTGGTAACACACTATTATGCCTAATTTTGTTGTGATGCCCCGCTGGATGCATTAAACAATGTAACAAGGTTTTCCAAAATAAAGCAACTCAAGTTATGGAAAAAACTGCCATAATAATAATAATAATAATAATTTATAATCCGAAAAAATTGTCATTTTTAAATGATTCTGCCATGATTTTATCAGTCCGGCCCACGTGGGAATAGATTTTCCTCCATGCGACCCCTGAGCTAAAATGAGTTTGACACCCCTGGATTACCATATTTTTCGGACTATAAGTCGCAGTTTTTTTCATAGTTTGGCCGGGGGTGCGACTTATACTCAGGAGCGACTTATGTGTGAAATTATTAACACATTAGCGTAAAATATCAAATAATATTATTGATCTCATTCACGTAAGAGACTAGACGTATAAGATTTCATGGGATTTAGCGATTAGGAGTGACAGATTGTTTGGTAAACGTATAGCATGTTCTACAGGTAAAAGCCAGTAAATTAGAATATTTTGAAAAACTTGATTTATTTCAGTAATTGCATTCAAAAGGTGTAACTTGTACATTATATTTATTCATTGCACACAGACTGATGCATTCAAATGTTTATTTCATTTAATTTTGATGATTTGAAGTGGCAACAAATGAAAATCCAAAATTCCGTGTGTCACAAAATTAGAATATTACTTAAGGCTAATACAAAAAAGGGATTTTTTAGAAATGTTGGCCAACTGAAAAGTATGAAAATGAAAAATATGAGCATGTACAATACTCAATACTTGGTTGGAGCTCCTTTTGCCTCAATTACTGCGTTAATGCGGCGTGGCATGGAGTCGATGAGTTTCTGGCACTGCTCAGGTGTTATGAGAGCCCAGGTTGCTCTGATAGTGGCCTTCAACTCTTCTGCGTTTTTGGGTCTGGCATTCTGCATCTTCCTTTTCACAATACCCCACAGATTTTCTATGGGGCTAAGGTCAGGGGAGTTGGCGGGCCAATTTAGAACAGAAATACCATGGTCCGTAAACCAGGCACGGGTAGATTTTGCGCTGTGTGCAGGCGCCAAGTCCTGTTGGAACTTGAAATCTCCATCTCCATAGAGCAGGTCAGCAGCAGGAAGCATGAAGTGCTCTAAAACTTGCTGGTAGACGGCTGCGTTGACCCTGGATCTCAGGAAACAGAGTGGACCGACACCAGCAGATGACATGGCACCCCAAACCATCACTGATGGTGGAAACTTTACACTAGACTTCAGGCAACGTGGATCCTGTGCCTCTCCTGTCTTCCTCCAGACTCTGGGACCTCGATTTCCAAAGGAAATGCAAAATTTGCTTTCGTCAGAAAACATGACTTTGGACCACTCAGCAGCAGTCCAGCTGGTGTCGGTCCACTCTGTTTCCTGAGATCCAGGGTCAACGCAGCCGTCTACCAGCAAGTTTTAGAGTACTTCATGCTTCCTGCTGCTGACCTGCTCTATGGAGATGGAGATTTCAAGTTCCAACAGGACTTGGCGCCTGCACACAGCGCAAAATCTACCCGTGCCTGGTTTACGGACCATGGTATTTCTGTTCTAAATTGGCCCTCCAACTCCCCTGACCTTAGCCCCATAGAAAATCTGTGGGGTATTGTGAAAAGGAAGATGCAGAATGCCAGACCCAAAAACGCAGAAGAGTTGAAGGCCACTATCAGAGCAACCTGGGCGCTCATAACACCTGAGCAGTGCCAGAAACTCATCGACTCCATGCCACGCCGCATTAACGCAGTAATTGAGGCAAAAGGAGCTCCAACCAAGTATTGAGTATTGTACATGCTCATATTTTTCATTTTCATACTTTTCAGTTGGCCAACATTTCTAAAAATCCCTTTTTTGTATTAGCCTTACACAATATTCTAATTTTGTGACACACGGAATTTTGGATTTTCATTTGTTGCCACTTCAAATCATCAAAATTAAATGAAATAAACATTTGAATGCATCAGTCTGTGTGCAATGAATAAATATAATGTACAAGTTACACCTTTTGAATGCAATTACTGAAATAAATCAAGTTTTTCAAAATATTCTAATTTACTGGCTTTTACCTGTATATGTTATAGTTATTTGAATGACTCTTACCATAATATGTTACGTTAACATACCAGTTGGTTATTTATGCCTCATATAACGTACACTTATTCAGCCTGTTGTTCACTATTCTTTATTTATTTTAAATTGCCTTTCAAATGTCTATTCTTGGTGTTGGCTTTTATCAAATACATTTCCCCCAAAAAATGCGACTTATACTCCAGTGCGACTTATATGTTTTTTTCCTTCTCTATTATGCATTTTCAGCAGGTGCGACTTATACTACGAAAAATACGGTAAAACTACACACCAGGACTGGAACTCCGCTCTGGTCCACTCAAACTTGTGGTCGCTGTTTCTGAATCCTGACATTCTGGGGAAAAGCGGGTTGAACTCGGAATTGGGGGTACTGATGATCACGGTCTGCGGCGCCATATATCCAAAGACCACCGCCGAAAAGGGGTCCAAGTCATCAAGAGGCAGATGTTCTATGCTGTAGTCACAGATGGATAACAACGATCAGTAAGATGTTTTGTTAACAGGAAAAATGAATACCCCAAAAAGCCACTCACACTTCGATACAGGTCACCAGGTCAAATCCTCTGAGTCGGGCGTCTTTTTGCGTTACGGAGCCCTGGTAGAGCTGTACACACAGCTGATTAAAGCTTGGCTGGAGATAATCAGTAGATAACGGAGCTAATCCGTGCCTGTGGGAGGTCACATTAGTGGCTTGAAAGTATATTGTAAACTCACAAGTAAGGCTAGGCAATACAACAATATCAATATATATCGTGATAGACATGTAATTGATATCGATAAAATATATGTTTGAACTACGGCTGGGCGATATGGCCTTTTTTTAATATCTCAATATTTTTAGGCCATGGCACGATACACCATATATATCTCCATATTAGCCTTGAATGAACACTTGATGCATATAATCACAGCAGTATGATGACTCTATGTGTCTACATTAAAACATTCTTCTTCATACTGCATTAATATATGCGACTTTTAAACTTTCATGCGGAGAGGGAAATCACAACTAAAAGTGTATTTATTAAACAGTTATTAAAGGGGAACATTATCACAATTTCAGAATGGTTAAAACCGTTAAAAATCAGTTCCCAGTGGCTTATTATATTTTTAGAAGTTTTTTTCAAAATTTTACCCATCACGCAATTTCCCTAAAAAAAGCTTCAAAGTGCCTGATTTTAACCATCGTTATATACACCCGTCCATTTTCCTGTGACGTCACATAGTGAAGCCAACACAAACAAACATGGCGCATAGAACAGCAAGCTATAGCGACATTAGCTCGGATTCAGATTCGGATTTCAGCGGTTTAAGCGATTCAACAGATTACGCATGTATTGAAACGGATGGTTGTAGTGTGGAGGCAGGTAGCGAAAACCAAATTGAAGAAGAAACTGAAGCTATTGAGCCATATCGGTTTGAACCGTATGCAAGCGAAACCGACGAAAGCGACACGGGAGAAAGCGAGGACGAATTTGGCGATCGCCTTCTAACCAACGATTGGTATGTGTTTGTTTGGCATTAAAGGAAACTAACAACTATGAACTAGGTTTACAGCATATGAAATACATTTGGCAACAACATGCACTTTGAGAGTGCAGACAGCCCAATTTTCATCAATTAATATATTCTGTAGACATACCCTCATCCGCGCTCTTTTCCCGAAAGCTGATCTGTCCAGTTTTGGAGTTGATGTCAGCAGGCCAGGGAAGCTAGGGTCCATAGGGGGTTTAGCTCGCTCGTCTGCGGGAACAAACTGCCGCCATTGCTTGCCGTGCTACCGAGGTCCTTTGTCCCTGAATTGCTCACACACACCGGCAGATTCAATGGGGGTCTGGCGGCAGATTTCTTTGACTTTATGGTTGGAAATGCATCTGCTTTGAGTGTCGCAGGATATCCACACATTCTTGCCATCTCTGTCGTAGCATAGCTTTCGTCGGTAAAGTGTGCGGAACAAACGTCCAATTTCTTGCCACTTTGGCATCTTTGGGCCACTGGTGCAACTTGAATCCGTCCCTGTTGGTGTTGTTACACCCTCCGACAACACACCGACGAGGCATGATGTCTCCAAGGTACGGAAAACAGTCGAAAAAACGGAAAATAACAGAGCTGATTTGACTCGGTGTTTGAGAAAATGTGACGTCATCGCTCCGAGAGCGAATATTAGAAAGGCGTTTAATTCGCCAAAATTCACCCATTTAGAGTTCGGAAATCGGTTAAAAAAATATATGGTCTTTTTTCTGCAACATCAAGGTATATATTGACACTTACATAGGTCTGGTGATAATGTTCCCCTTTAAAGCCCCACTTAAAAACGTTCAGTTTTGCTTAATTTTGGCGGCGCCTGTGGACCAATGCGGTAGAGTTTTGCCAGAATAAAGACCATATTTCCCATGAGGACCAGCGCATGGCGTCAAACTGACAATAATACCACAAAGATTCAGTATTACCGATCTTTCCACAGTAGGTACCTACATGTTTTACTCAAACTTGATATTCACGGTTTGCAGTCATCAAATTGCTTTTTTCTTTATACAGTACTTTTGAGTTTGTTGCCTGGCTGGTCGTGTCAGTTTGGAACTGCGGATTATTTATTGCTACCACGCAAATTTACGATAGCCAACATTAGCATTAGCATTTTGATTTGAGCATGGAAAGTCACATACAGGTTTAGCAGGAACAGAGCCTAGGTAACATTGGCTGATAATCCCTCATCTCAGTGACTGAAAGCTGGGCCAATGTTGATCCTCGGTTGTCCAGCCTTCCTTTTTCTTTTTGTCTTCTCACACAAAACTTTTAATTTCTTTGGTCGTTATGCAGCTTCTGCCATGATAGCAGTAATTGCAGGTAGGCGTTCCTCTTTCCACTTAAAGTTTGCATCGACTTTTGTCTTTTTAACGAATGGGGCAAGGGGGAGTGATGTATGCCGTAAACTAAGTTTTTTGTTTGGCAGGGTTCCTGCCACCCTCCTCAAAGTTGCTTAGTGCAGGCCATGACAGAGGTGTCATTCAACTAGCTGTAAGTTGATGCATCACCCCAAAAGTTATGCAAAATAGTTTAACTTAGTGATGCTTTAAAAGAAAAAAGGTATTTCAAATTGATTAATGCATTTATTCTTCAAGCCTGTGAAAACGACCGTAATTTTGACACTACTATCGACGAGGTCTATCTGTGTTGGCCCTGCGATGAGGCGACTTGTCCATGGGTGTACCCCGTCGTCCGCCCAAATGCAGCAGGGATAGGCTTCAGCGACCCCCTGTGACCCCGAGAGGGACAAGCGGTAGTAAATGGATGGAGTCTTCGAATCTCCCTTTGGACATCTCTGTGTGGAGTTTGCATTTACTTCGGCTTCCTCCCCATTCCAAAAATATACACGTTAGGTTCATTGGAGTCTTAATTGTTAATAGTGTCATGACATCACACCCCGGGTCATACCTTTTATATTGATTTACCTATGTTCTGTTGGATTCTTCTTGTATTCCTTTCCTTTTTAAGCGCTCCTTCCTTTTTTCCATTTCTTATCTAGCTCCACCACTACTCTGGCCTGAGCGCTGTCTCGCTCACCCGTCCCTGATTTGAAATCTATGCACACCTGTTATAGGTTGCCAATCAGGCTTCTTTATATGCCAGCCTGCCATGCAAACAGAACATTTACCCACATTTGATGTATGCAATGCCCATAAGGGTATTCTAGTAAAATATGCAGAGATAAGATGTGTCGGTATCAAAATATTTACTTGAAATACATTTTTGGCAGCAGCAAAGTGGTCGTTTGGGTAGATTTTAGCTGTGTAAAAGATATTTCAACAAGTAAACAGTACAATAGGTACTTGATTTTGATATATGTCATTCTCATAAGGGTATTCTAATCAAATATGCGTGTGTAAATATGCGATCAAAATATTACGTTGAATCACGTTTTGTCAAGCATTATTACTTTTAATGAAAATTTTACATTAATGAATACATCCAAACACTTTATAAATATTTATTATCTGCACGAAGAAATAACAGTTACAATTGTATGTATCTTCCAAACAATAGGTTTTATCACATCTTTTTTCCAAGTGTCAAAAAGTCTGGATTTTTTGTTAGTGTCAAAAAGTCGTGATTTTTTCTAAATGTCAAAAAGTCAGGATTTTTCCTAAGTGTCAAAAAGTCGGGATTTTTTTTTCTACATTTCAAAAAGTCGGGATTTTTTTTCTACATTTCAAAAAGTCGGGATTTTTTTCTTCGTTTAAAAAAGTCTGGATTTTTTCTAAGTGTCAAAAAATCTGGATTTTTTCTAAATCTCAGAAAATTGGGATTTTTTTGTAAGTGTCAAAAAGTCGGGATTTTTTGTAAGTGTCAAAAAGTCGGGATTTTTTCTAAATGTCAAAAAGTCAGGATTTTTCCTAAGTGTCAAAAAGTCGGGATTTTTTTTCTACATTTCAAAAAGTCTGGATTTTTTTCTTCGTTTACAAAAGTCTGGATTTTTTCTAAGTGTCAAAAAATCTGGATTTTTTCTAAATCTCAGAAAATTGGGATTTTTTGTAAGTGTCAAAAAGTCGGGATTTTTTGTAAGTGTCAAAAAGTCGAGATTTTTTCGAAATGTCAAAAAGTCGGGATTTTTCTTAAGTGTCAAAAAGTCGGGATTTTTTTTCTACATTTCAAAAAGTCTGGATTTTTTTCTACGTTTAAAAAAGTCTGGATTTTTTCTAAGTGTCAAAAAATCTGGATTTTTTCTAAATCTCAGAAAATTGGGATTTTTTCTAAGTGTCAAAAAGTCAGGATTTTTCCTAAGTGTCAAAAAGTCGGGATTTGTTTTCTACATTTCAAAAAGTCTGGATTTTTTTCTTCGTTTAAAAAAGTCTGGATTTTTTTTAAGTGTCAAAAAATCTGGATTTTTTCTAAATCTCAGAAAATTGGGATTTTTTGTAAGTGTCAAAAAGTCGGGATTTTTTGTAAGTGTCAAAAAGTCGAGATTTTTTCGAAATGTCAAAAAGTCGGGATTTTTCTTAAGTGTCAAAAAGTCGGGATTTTTTTTTCTACATTTCAAAAAGTCTGGATTTTTTTCTACGTTTAAAAAAGTCTGGATTTTTTCTAAGTGTCAAAAAATCTGGATTTTTTCTAAATCTCAGAAAATTGGGATTTTTTCTAAGTGTCAAAAAGTCAGGATTTTTCCTAAGTGTCAAAAAGTCGGGATTTTTTTTCTACATTTCAAAAAGTCTGGATTTTTTTCTACGTTTAAAAAAGTCTGGATTTTTTCTAAGTGTCAAAAAATCTGGATTTTTTCTAAATCTCAGAAAATTGGGATTTTTTCTAAGTGTCAAAAAGTCAGGATTTTTCCTAAGTGTCAAAAAGTCGGGATTTTTTTTCTACATTTCAAAAAGTCTGGATTTTTTTCTTCGTTTAAAAAAGTCTGGATTTTTTCTAAGTGTCAAAAAATCTGGATTTTTTTCTAAATCTCAGAAAATTGGGATATTTTGTAAGTGTCAAAAGTCGGGATTTTTTGTAAGTGTCAAAAAGTCGAGATTTTTTCGAAATGTCAAAAAGTCGGGATTTTTCTTAAGTGTCAAAAAGTCGGGATTTTTTTTTCTACATTTCAAAAAGTCTGGATTTTTTTCTACGTTTAAAAAAGTCTGGATTTTTTTCTAAGTGTCAAAAAATCTGGATTTTTTCTAAATCTCAGAAAATTGGGATTTTTTCTAAGTGTCAAAAAGTCAGGATTTTTCTCAGTCTCAGAAAGTTGGGATTTCTTTTAAGTGTCAAAAAAATCTGGATTTCTTTTCTACGTTTCAAAAAGTCAGGATTTTTTCTCTGTCTCAGAAAGTTGGGATTTCTTTAAAGTGTAAAAAAAAATCTGGATTTCTTTTAAGGATTTTTTTTCTATGTTTCAAAAAGTCTGGATTTTTTTTAAGTGTCAAAAAATTTGGATTTTTTTTCTAAGTGTCAAAAAGTCGGGATTTTTTTATAAGTGTCAAAAAAACGATATTTTTTTCTACGTTTCAAAAAGTCTGGAGAAGTTGGGTGGGGGGGGTTGCGTTTTGTCAAAAAGAAGGGATCTTTTCTAAGTATAAAAAAAATCAGGATTTTTTTTGGCCCTGACGGCACACCAGTGGTATAAGATAAAGTAAAAAATGCAGTACCTCGTAAAATGTAAAGAAAAATGGTCATAAAGTTAAATATTGTTGACTGATGTCAGCAAATGAACAGCAAACACTTCCTGAAGCCTTTAACTGGTATCTGTGGAATTAAAATAACCTTCGCACGAAATTCGAATGAATCGAGGTGCACTTGTCGTGTCGCGTTCAAGTGCTACAACTTCTTCTAGTGTTGCGTTCAAGTGCTTTTGATTGTTTGATTAAAACTTGTATTAGTAGATTGCACAGTACAGAACATATTCCGTACAATTGACCACTAAATGGTAACACCCCAATAACTTTTTCAACTTGGTTAAGTCGGTGTCCAAGTAAATCAATTCATGGTTCAACCTACTTCTTTTAATGTTGCGTTCAAGTGCTGCAACTTACTTCTTTTAGTGTTGCGTTCAAGTGCTGCAACTTCTTTTAGTGTTGCGTTCAAGTGCTGCAACTTACTTCTTTCAGTGTTGCGTTCAAGTGCTGCAACTTACTTCTTTCAGTGTCGCGTTCAAGTGCTGCACCTTACTTCTTTCAGTGTCGCGTTCAAGTGCTGCAACTTCTTTCAGTGTTGCGTTCAAGTGCTGCAACTTACTTCCTTCAGTGTTGCGTTCAAGTGCTGCAACTTACTTCTTTCAGTGTTGCGTTCAAGTGCTGCAACTTACTTCTTTCAGTGTTGCGTTCAAGTGCTGCAACTTACTTCTTTCAGTGTTGCGTTCAAGTGCTGCAATTTACTTCTTTTAGTGTTGCGTTCAAGTGCTGCAACTTCTTTTAGTGTTGCGTGCAAGTGCTTCAACTTACTTATTGTACTGTTGCGTTCAAGTGCTTCAACTTATTTCTTTTAGTGTTGCATTCAAGTGCTTCAATTTCTTTTAGTGTTGCGTTCAAGTGCTTCAACTTACTTCTTGTAGTGTTGCGTTCAAGTGATTCAAATTACTTCTTTTAGTGTTACGTTCAAGTGCTTCAACTTACTTCTTTTAGTGTTGCATTCAAGTGCTGCAACTTACTTCTTTTAGTGTTGCGTTCAAGTGCTGCAACTTTTAGTGTTGCAACTTACTTTTGGTGTTGCGTTCAATTGCTTCAACTTACTTCTTGTAGTGTTACGTTCAAGTGCTTCAACTTACTTCTTTTAGTGTTGCGTTCAAGTGCTTCAACTTACCGGGTACTTCTTTTAGTGTTGCGTTCAAGTGCTGCAACTTAATTCTTTTAGTGTTGCGTTCAAGTGCTTCAACTTACTTCTTTTAGTGTTGCGTTCAAGTGCTGCAACTTCTTGTAGTGTTGCGTTCAAGTGCTTCAACTTCTTTTAGTGTTGCGTTCAAGTGCTTCAACTTACTCCTTGTAGTGTTGCGTTCAAGTGCTGCAACTTAATTCTTTTAGTGTTGCGTTCAAGTGCTGCAACTTACTTTTAGTGTTGCGTTCAAGTGCTGCAACTTACTTCTTTTAGTGTTGCGTTCAAGTGCTGCAACTTTTAGTGTTGCATTCAAGTGCTGCAACTTCTTTTGGTGTTGCGTTCAATTGCTTCAACTTACTTCTTGTAGTGTTACGTTCAAGTGCTTCAACTTACTTCTTTTAGTGTTGCATTCAAGTGCTTCAACTTACTTCTTTTAGTGTTGCGTTCAAGTGCTGCAACTTAATTCTTTTAGTGTTGGGTTCAAGTGCTGCAACTTAATTATTTTAGTGTTGCGTTCAAGTGCTGCAACTTACTTCTTTTAGTGTTGCGTTCAAGTGCTGCAACTTCTTTTAGTGTTGCGTTCAAGTGCTGCAACTTACTTCTTTTAGTGTTGCGTTCAAGTGCTGCAACTTACTTCTTTCAGTGTTGCGTTCAAGTGCTGCAACTTTTAGTGTTGTGTTCAAGTGCTTCAACTTAAATCTTTTAGTGTTGCGTTCAAGTGCTGCAACTTCTTTCAGTGTTGCGTTCAAGTGCTGCAACTTACTTCTTTCAGTGTTGCGTTCCAAGTGCTGCAACTTACTTCTTTCAGTGTTGCGTTCAAGTGCTGCAACTTACTTCTTTCAGTGTTGCGTTCAAGTGCTGCAATTTACTTCTTTTAGTGTTGCGTTCAAGTGCTGCAACTTACTTCTTTCAGTGTTGCGTTCAAGTGCTGCAACTTACTTCTTTCAGTGTTGCGTTCAAGTGCTGCAACTTCTTTCAGTGTTGCGTTCAAGTGCTGCAACTTACTTCTTTCAGTGTTGCGTTCAAGTGCTGCAATTTACTTCTTTTAGTGTTGCGTGCAAGTGCTTCAACTTACTTCTTATACTGTTGCGTTCAAGTGCTTCAACTTACTTCTTGTACTGTTGCGTTCAAGTGCTTCAACTTATTTCTTTTAGTGTTGCATTCAAGTGCTTCAACTTCTTTTAGTGTTGCGTTCAAGTGCTTCAACTTACTTCTTGTAGTGTTGCGTTCAAGTGATTCAACTTACTTCTTTTAGTGTTGCGTTCAAGTGCTGCAACTTACTTCTTTTGGTGTTGCGTTCAATTGCTTCAACTTACTTCTTGTAGTGTTGCGTTCAAGTGCTTCAACTTACTTCTTTTAGTGTTGCGTTCAAGTGCTGCAACTTTTAGTGTTGCATTCAAGTGCTGCAACTTACTTCTTTTGGTGTTGCGTTCAATTGCTTCAACTTACTTCTTGTAGTGTTACGTTCAAGTGCTTCAACTTCTTTTAGTGTTGCATTCAAGTGCTTCAACTTCTTTTAGTGTTGCGTTCCAGTGCTGCAACTTAATTATTTTAGTGTTGCGTCCAAGTGATTCAACTTACTTCTTTTAGTGTTGCATTCAAGTGCTTCAACTTACTTCTTTTAGTGTTGCGTTCAAGTGCTTCAACTTACTTCTTTTAGTGTTGCGTTCAAGTGCTGCAACTTACTTCTTTTAGTGTTGCGTTCAAGTGCTGCAACTTTTAGTGTTGCATTCAAGTGCTGCAACTTACTTTTGGTGTTGCGTTCAATTGCTTCAACTTACTTCTTGTAGTGTTACGTTCAAGTGCTTCAACTTACTTCTTTTAGTGTTGCATTCAAGTTCTTCAACTTCTTTTAGTGTTGCGTTCAAGTGCTGCAACTTAATTCTTTTAGTGTTGCGTTCAAGTGCTGCAACTTCTTTTAGTGTTGCGTTCAAGTGCTGCAACTTTTAGTGTTGCATTCAAGTGCTGCAACTTACTTCTTTTGGTGTTGCGTTCAATTGCTTCAACTTACTTCTTGTAGTGTTACGTTGAAGTGCTTCAACTTACTTCTTTTAGTGTTGCATTCAAGTGCTTCAACTTCTTTTAGTGTTGCGTTCAAGTGCTGCAACTTACTTCTTTTAGTGTTGCGTTCAAGTGCTGCAACTTCTTTTAGTGTTGCGTTCAAGTGCTGCAACTTTTAGTGTTGCATTCAAGTGCTGCAACTTACTTCTTTTGGTGTTGCGTTCAATTGCTTCAACTTACTTCTTTCAGTGTTGCGTTCAAGTGCTGCAACTTTTAGTGTTGCATTCAAGTGCTGCAACTTACTTCTTTTAGTGTTGCATTCAAGTGCTGCAACTTACTTCTTTTGGTGTTGCATTCAAGTGCTGCAACTTACTTCTCTTGGTGTTACGTTCAAGTGCTTCAACTTACTTCTTTTAGTGTTGCATTCAAGTGCTTCAACTTATTTCTTTTAGTGTTGCGTTCAAGTGCTGCAACTTAATTCTTTTAGTGTTGCATTCAAGTGCTGCAACTTAATTATTTTAGTGTTGCGTTCAAGTGCTGCAACTTACTTTTAGTGTTGCGTTCAAGTGCTGCAACTTTTAGTGTTGCATTCAAGTGCTGCAACTTACTTCTTTTGGTGTTGCGTTCAATTGCTTCAACTTACTTCTTGTAGTGTTACGTTCAAGTGCTTCAACTTACTTCTTTTAGTGTTGCATTCAAGTGCTTCAACTTACTTCTTTTAGTGTTGCGTTCAAGTGCTGCAACTTCTTTTAGTGTTGCGTTCAAGTGCTGCAACTTCTTTCAGTGTTGCGTTCAAGAGCTGCAACTTAATTCTTTTAGTGTTGCGTTCAAGTGCTGCAACTTACTTCTTTTAGTGTTGCGTTCAAGTGCTTCAACTTACTTATTTTAGTGTTGCGTTCAAGTGCTGCAACTTACTTCTTGTAGTGTTGCGTTCAAGTGCTTCAACTTACTTCTTGTAATGTTGCGTTCAAGTGCTTCAACTTACTTCTTGTAGTGTTGCGTTCAAGTGCTTCAACTTACTTCTTGTAGTGTTGCGTTCAAGTGCTTCAACTTACTTCTTTCAGTGTTGCGTTCAAGTGCTTCAACTTCTTTCAGTGTTGCGTTCAAGTGCTTCAACTTCTTTTAGTGTTGCGTTCAAGTGCTTCAACTTACTTCTTGTAGTGTTGCGTTCAAGTGATTCAACTTACTTCTTTTAATGTTGCGTTCAAGTGCTGCAACTTACTTCTTTTAGTGTTGCGTTCAAGTGATTCAACTTCTTTTAGTGTTACGTTCAAGTGCTTCAACTTACTTCTTTTAGTGTTGCGTTCAAGTGCTGCAACTTACTTCTTTTAGTGTTGCGTTCAAGTGCTGCAACTTTTAGTGTTGCAACTTACTTTTGGTGTTGCGTTCAATTGCTTCAACTTACTTCTTTTAGTGTTGCATTCAAGTGCTTCAACTTACTTCTTTTAGTGTTGCGTTCAAGTACTGCAACTTCTTTCAGTGTTGCGTTCAAGTGCTGCAACTTACTTCTTTCAGCGTTGCGTTCAAGTGCTGCAACTTACTTCTTTCAGTGTTGCGTTCAAGTGCTGCAATTTACTTCTTTTAGTGTTGCGTTCAAGTGCTGCAACTTACTTCTTTTAGTGTTGCGTTCAAGTGCTGCAACTTTTAGTGTTGCAACTTACTTTTGGTGTTGCGTTCAATTGCTTCAACTTACTTCTTGTAGTGTTACGTTCAAGTGCTTCAACTTACTTCTTTTAGTGTTGCGTTCAAGTGCTTCAACTTACTTCTTTTGGTGTTGCGTTCAATTGCTTCAACTTCTTGTAGTGTTACGTTCAAGTGCTTCAACTTACTTATTTTAGTGTTGCATTCAAGTGCTTCAACTTACTTCTTTTAGTGTTGCGTTCAAGTGCTTCAACTTACTTCTTTTAGTGTTGCGTTCAAGTGCTTCAACTTACTTCTTTTAGTGTTGCGTTCAAGTGCTTCAACTTACTTCTTTTAGTGTTGTGTTCAAGTGCTGCAACTTACTTCTTTAAGTGTTGCGTTCAAGTGCGTCTACTTACTTCTTTCTCGTCAACTTGGCGCCATTGATGTCAACCCCGACCAACAAGTCAATTTCACGACGGAACTTGAGCTGGCGAAGAAGGCCGCACTCGCCGCAGCCTAAATCCGCCACCTGACAAAACGAACATTGGACATGTTTTCGCGTGTAAATTCGACACAAAGGGAACAAGTTTAGGCGCCAGCTCGCCGTGTTCGACGTCCATTAGCAGCAGCTGGTAGCTTAATTAGGCTCGTGACTGTACAACAAACTTTACCTTTTTGGGTTTGTTCTTCATGACAAAGTCAACGACAAACTGATGTCTCTGTAGGTGAAGCGACGGGTTAAACATGGCGATGCTGGCGTTTTGAGGGTTTTAGGCGTTGTTTAAGGTAAATACTGTGTAGGTGTGTAGCTCCTCCTAGCATGGGGGCGCTTCCATCCAACTGTCGATAGTGTCGATATCACGGTTGGCGTTAATATCGGATTGATACTCGCGTGATAAAAATCGATATTTTTCAGTATGTGTTTTTCTTTTTTTGGTTTTCCATCCGGTTATATGTTTGTATGGTTTACCAACCAAAAAGGTGAGTTAGTCCCTGGACAATGATACACCTCCACTAAACAGCTGGTGAGGCATAAATACTTTTTGCATCCTGGACAATATTCATGACACGTTTGTGCTTTGTTTTAAAAATGTGCTATTTGGATTTACACTCTATGAAAAACATTTTTTTTAAGGAATTTTACCTTTGCAACCTCATTGTGCTCATTGGCTAAGTCAGTGTTTTTCAACCTTTTCTGAGCCAAGGCACATTTTTTTCATTGAAAAAAAAAACTGCGAAGGTACACCACCAGCAGAAATCATTAAAAAAACAAAACTCAGTTGACAGTAAAAAGTCGTTGTCGCAATTGTTGGATATGACTTTAAATCATAACCAAGCATGCATCACTATAGCTCTTGTCTCTAAGTAGGTGTACTGCAGGGGTGGGCAATTAATTTTTACCGGGGACCGCATGAGCAACCCGAGTACTGTTGGAGGGCCACACCGACAATATTTAAATTAAATTTTGCTCAATATTATTTTTGATATACCGTAAGATAAATAATAATAATGATAATAATAATAATTAAAGCTGCAAGCAGCATTGGTCGGGCCCGCATATTTGGCAGGTGCTAGTCCTAAGTGTCCCAATACTTTTGTCAAGTTTTAGTCCCAAGTGTCCCAATACTTTAGTCTACTTTTAGTGCGAAGTGTCCCAATACTTTTGTCCAGTATTCGTCGTAAGTGTCCCAATACTTTTGTCCAGTTTTATTCCTAAGTGTCCCAATACTTTTGTCCAGTGGTAATCCGAAGTGTCCCAATACTTATGTCAAGTTGTAGTCAAGTGTCCCAATACTTTTGTCAAGTTTTAGTCCCAAGTGGCCCAATACTTTTGTCAAGTTGTAGTCCTAAGTGTCCCAATACTTTTGTCCAGTTTTAGTCCGACAAACACGCTCAGAGGAGATAGATTTTGAAGGAAGGTGACCGGTTTTTACAAAAAAAAAATTTTGAAGGGGGAATAGCAAACTTCCTGTTGATTTTTGCTGGGGGTTGTCAATTTATGAAATGTAGGTCTAAGTGAGACCTACATAGAGGTTTTTGTTTCATGTCTCTCCGACCTTCCCAGTGGGAGTTACAGGCAGTTTTGTCATTTTTTTCTTCCGAGGAGCAGTTTTTTCTCCGTTTTATTCAAAAATTGCTGTAGAGCGCAATTTTTAAATTTGGGGTTAGGTTTTTTTATTAGATCGCAATTTTTGCCAGTCCTGATATGTGCGTTCAGTTCGGTGAGTTTTGAAGCATGTTAAGGGGGTCAAATTACAGCTCAAAGAGGCAAAAGTGACTGTTTTTAGTACTTTTTTGTCTTGAAGGGGGAATTGCCAACTTCCTGTTGATTTTAGCCCGAGGATGTACAATTATGAGAACTAGGTCTAAGTCAGACCTACATAGAGGATTTTGTTTCATGTTTTTCCGACCTTCCTAGTGGGAGTTACAGGCAGTCTAGTTGTTTTTTTTCCTAGGGGGCGCTAGAGCGCAATTTTGAGTTTTGAGGTTTGGTTTTTTGATAAAAAGTTTTGCCGTATATTACTGATGTGTGTGTAAAATTTGGTGAGTTTTGAAGCATGTTAAGGGGGTCAAAGTAGAGCGCAAAGCTGCGGAAGAATAATAATAATAATAATAATAAAACCTTAGAAATTCAATAGGTCCTTATGTCCCATTGCATAAGGACTCCCTGTGGGAGTCCTTTTGCAATGGGCCATTGCGGGCCCTAATAATGAATAATAATAATAATAATTTCATTTAACCTAACTTAACTTTATACACAAGCAGATTGCTTTTGATGGTTTTATTTTTAACACTGTCTTACACTACACTTCCTGATGTATAATAATACAATGCAAAAATGTCCATTTCTGCACAGGGTTAATTCCTGTCACTTTATCCTGCATTTTCCAACATTTTTCCCCGTCAGATTTGAACAACCATCTGTTGTTAAAAATCATTTTTAATCATATTTATTTTATATAGTTTTTTATATTGGTTTTATAATTTTTTTATTTTTTTTTATTCAGTCATTGGTGGAGCTAAGGATAATATTTTAATATTGTTTTTAATATTGTTGTGCAGCTTTTTGGAAACATTTTGTTGTTTAAATGTGCTATATAAATAAAGTGGATTGGATTGGATTGTCACACCTGCCAGCTTGTCCCATTTCAGTCCTAACATGTCCAAACACGCATTTACCTATGTGAACAAGTCATTACCTGTGGTTGTCCCTTTTAATTGACTGCATGGCTGCCAGCTCCTCCGTGATTTGAAAGTCTGTAAGAAGATGAGCAGCTGGGCGGTGTCACGTACATCACAGCTCTCATCCAAAGCCAGCGAAAAACAGTCAAAAGTCTCCGGGCATTATCAGCACAACAGAGTCCAATAAGCAGGGCCGGCCCGTGGCATAGGCCGTACAGGCAAATGCTAAGGGCGCCGTCCATCAGGGGGCGCCACGCCAGTGCCACAAATGTTGGAGGAAAAGAAAAAAAAAAAGAAAAAAAAGTTGGCACTATTATTTCTAAATGCAAAAAATAATCCCAGGTTAATTAAAATGCAAAGTAAAACCTATTTAATAGAAATATTATTTGTTACAACATCACGACTCTTATTTTGAAAGCGCAGGCGCGATGGAGCGGCACTTTTATTGTGAAGACAGGAACTGTGCAGTCAGTCTTTAGGCTTTTGACGGGATGTACGGTTGAAATAAAAAAATGGTCTATTTTCCTTCACACTTTTGATTGATTGATTGGAACTTTTATTAGTAGATTGCACAGTACAGTATATATTCCGTACAATTGACCACTAAATGGTAACACCCCAATAAGTTTTTCAACTTGTTTAAGTCAGGTCATGTGACCCCTGGCTCTGTTTGATTGGTCCAACGTCACCAGTGACTGCATCTGATTGGTGGAACGGAGTGAACGTCACCAGTGACTGTATTTGTTGAAACGCAGGCACTATGAAGGTCTGTCTGACAGACCAAAACAAACAAAGCGTGCATTAACAGATCGATAAAAATTAGTAGCGAGCTGAATGTAGATAAAAGTAGCGGAGTAAAAGTAGCGTTTCTTCTCTATAAATATACTCAAGTAAAAGTAAAAGTATGTTGCATTAAAACTACTCTTAGAAGTACAATTTATCCCAAAAGTTACTCAAGTAGATGTAACGGAGTAAATGTAGCGCGTTACTACCCACCTCTGCTCCCACCTTACATTCCTCAGGGACATTTGTATTAGATCTTTTAAGCAGGTGTTTTTATTTACATTGTTATTGCCTTCTGGTTAGCTAATGTTTGCCCTGCAGGTAATAGTCACTTTTCCACCCCTTTATATATTAGGTATAGTTGTAAGTAAAAAAAAAAAAGGTCAAAGACAAAGCTATTCGGTTTCTTGTGAGTATATACACTTCACTGCCGATGTGGGGGGGCGCCACCTAAAATCTTGCCTAGGGCGCCAGATTGGTTAGGGCCGGGGCCTGCCAATAAGCACTCCTTAATAAACTCTCCGTCAAAAAACGCCTTACTTTTTCTGTCGATTTTGTGAGAAATGACGAAACTTGTCCTGACGGCTGCATCTCTGGGGGTGTGAAATGTGGCAAAAAGTCCTTGTTGGGTTTGCAGTTTCACCATCAACGCATCAGCCTCCCTTGCGCGCGCTTCATCAGACAAATTCCGGTATTTTTCCTCGTGCTTCGTCGTGTAGTGGCGATTCAAATGATATTCTTTAAACACAGCAAGCTGTGTACCACAAAGTAAGCACACCTTTAATTTCTGTAAAGAAATACTTGGCAGTCCATGTCTTGTTGGAAACACGCCATTCGTCATCAACTTTTCTCTTTTTAGCGTCTCATCACTTGTCGCTGTGCACCTTCACTCACAGGTTACACCCGGGCCTACGCCCATAAATAACACTTTTCAAAATAAAAGCAGCCCAATAGTATTGCGCGCATGACATAGATGTTTTTTAAACTTTATTTTGTCATTTGTGTTTGCGCTGTTCAATTCACTCACGCGCATACGTCCACACGGAAGTAGTATAAAACAAAAGCAGCACCGTTGTATTGCACACTCGACATAGATACTTTTTAAAATTTATTTTGTAAATTAGGATTGGCCTCACGCGGGCCGGACAGGGACGCACAAAGGGCCGCAGAATGCCCAGGTCTGGTGTACTGTCACCACCTGTCACATCACACTGTGACTTATTTTTTAGTTTTTTTGGTGTTTTCCTGTGTGTAGTGTTTTAGTTTTTAGTATTTTGGCGTTGTCATGTATGGATGTACTTTGTGGACGCCGTCTGCTCCACACGCTGTAAGTCTTTGCTGTCGTCCAGCATTCTGTTTTTGTTTACTTCTCAGCCAGTTCAGTTTTAGTTTGGTTCTGCTTAGCCCTCCGTAAGCTTCAATGCCTTTTTGTTTATTTTTGGTTTAAGCATTAGACACCTTTTTACCTGCACGCTTTCTCCCGCTGTTTCCTGTAGCAGTTTCATGTCTTCCTTTGAGTGATATTTCCCGCATCTACTTTGTTTTAGCAATCAAGAATATATCAGTTGTTTTTATCCTTCTTTGTGGGGACATTGTTGATTGTCATGTCATGTTCGGATGTACTTTGCGGACGCCGTCTCTGCTCCACAGTAAGTCTTTGCTGTCGTCCAGCATTCTGTTTTTGTTTACTTTGTAGCCAGTTCAGTTTTAGTTTTGTTCTGCGTAGCCTTCCCTAAGCTTCAATGCCTTTTCTTAGGGGCAATCACCTTTTGTTTATTTTTGGTTTAAGCATTAGACACTTTTTTACCTGCACCCTGCCTTCCGCTGTTTCCGACATCTACAAAGCAATTAGCTACCTGCTGCCACCTACTGATATGGAAGAGTATTACACGGTTACTCTGCCGAGCTCTAGACAGCACACACAATAATTGCTGGTTTGCAAACAATATTTTTAACCCAATTAGGTGAAGTTACATAATTTCCCACAGCACATCAAACAATATCTCACGGTACACTAGTGGTTGAAAAACACTGGGCTAAGTTTTATATTCATAAATGTAAGTTTCTCAATACCCGACCTGTTTTTTTGTGCCTTTAAAAAAAGAATTAGAACTCTAGGTTAAAACACTATCTCTACCTCCACAACCAAAAAGCTTAAAACGATGATGCTGTGCTCCAAATATAAATTATTTACTGAACTTGTGTAAGCCTATGGCTTTGCACTTTGTTATATATATATATATATATATATATATATATATATATATATATATATATATATATATATATATATATATATATATATATATATATATATATATGTATATATATATATATATATATATATATATATATATATATATATATATATATATATGTATATATATATATATATATATATATATATATATATATATATATATATATATATATATATATATTTATATATATTTGGTATTCTATTTATTTACTTTATTGAGTTTACAACCCCCTGGCAATGTTTTGTACTGTTTTTGTAATTGTGATTATCATTATTTCGCAATTGTTTGTAAATGTTGCAATCTATAAATAAAGGTTTATAAAATAAAAAATAAAAATAAAAAAAGCATTGATACTTTTTGGAGGTTTTTTTCCTTCTTTTTTAAAAAAAAAACTTTAATTCATATAAGCAGCTGTAATCATTGTTGATTTAGGTTGCACATTAGAGTAGCAGGAAAAAGAATGGAGTTATACGTTTTCATAAAAATGTCATCATAATGATATTATATGATAAATGGGTCCAAAAAGTATTTGATAAAGTTGTTATTAAATACTTTTTGGTCCCATTTGCTTTTAAAAAAATAAATCCAAGTATTGTGAGTGTATCTTACCTTTCTGTGTTTGTCTTAAAGTCCAGTTTGGATAAGTATTTCATCTTGGATACAGTATATAATCCTCCATATTGGCAGACACATTCATTGCATTCCAAGCATTAAAACAATATTTTTGCATCTGACAAAAAACACCCACAAACGCTGGCTTACTCTAGTAAAAATGCCATGATTGTTATGAATACGGTTTAAAAAAAAAAAAGGCTGGCTTCCGCCCCCACTCCTCCCCATGTGGCGAGTCAGAGTACTGCAGAGGCGTTGAACTGCAAGTTGACAATATATCGCCCCCTACCTTGAGGCAGAGGTACTTGCTGTCTCATGGCCTGCCTTTTCCGCGATGGCAACAAGCACGCGACCCCTGGCACGCACACGCTCAATACACTTTGTGTGTAGCCGTGGAGGCACCACCTGTGTCTGCCTCAGGAGGCACCACCTGTGAGTGCCTCTGGAGGCACCGCCTGTGTCTGCCTCTGGAGGCACCACCTGTGAGTGCCTCTGGAGGGACCTCCTGTGTCTGCCTCGGGAGGCACCGCCTGTGTCTGCCTCGGGAGGCACCGCCTGTGTCTGCCTCTGGAGGCACCGCCTGTGTCTGCCTCTGGAGGCACCACCTGTGTCTGCCTCGGGAGGTACCACCTGTGTCTGGCTCGGGAGGCACCACCTGTGTCTGGCTCAGGAGGCACCACCTGTCTGCCAAGCTTCCTCGTCTCTGGCAAGCCAAGCTTCCTCGTCTCTGGCTCGCCATCCCACTGCGACGCCAGCTTCATCGACTCCGGAGGCCCGTCCCACGGCTTCGCCAGCGTCTCCAGCATCGTCGCCTCTGCGACCTCCAGCTGGCCTGACTCACGGGCGGCCATCAGGCGCCGGCATGCGGCCCTCTCGTCGGCCACGAATGTGTCCGTTCCTTGGGCGACCGCCACGCCACTTGCGGCTGCGTTGAACTCGCCGTCGCCACCTGACTCTTCCCCGCTGGTTGCAGGGACACTTGGCCTAGCGGCCCACCGCCTTGTCCTCCTTCCGCCCTCCCGTGACTTTGGACTTTTTTTTTCTTTCAAGAACGTCTGGTATCCGTTATCGGAAGGGTGGCTACAGTCAGGCTTGTCACTGACAGTTTGGTTATGTTTTGGTTTTTGTCCTCTGTGTTTGTGTTTTATTTCCTGTCAGCGCTCTTATTTTGGTTCCTTTTCCTGCACGTCTCCCTGAGCGCTTGTTTGCCTCACCTGTACCAGATTGGCAGTCTGGCACACCTGGTGGCAATTGCCAATCAGGCTACTATTGATACCTGCCTCGCCCTCCAGTCAGGGCTAGAGTATTTTATGCTTTGGACTGTTTGCTGTCTCCAGTTCTCCCTGGTTCCTCGTCTCTTGTAACATGTTAGCTAATTCCTGTTCCTGTTTGCTGTATCCTGTCGCCTGGTTTGTGTTTTACCTGCATTTTTTGAACATTAAAACCACCTTTTCCTGCATCAAGCCTGCCATCTCTGCATCTCGCGGTTCGTCACAAACACTTCCTGACGGAATACTCCAGCCAAATACGAACCCCGCAGATATTTCTTGACAGGATTCTGGCCATACTTGCCAACCCTCCCGAATTTTCCGGGAGACTCCCGAAATTCAGCGCCTCTCCCAAAAACCTCCCGGGAGAAATATTCTCCCGAAAATCTCCCGATTTTCAGCCGGAGCTGGAGGCCACGCCCCCTCCAGCTCCATGCGGACCTGAGTGAGGACAGCCTTTTCTTTATGATGGGAGGACAACAGGGTGACAAGAACTAAATCATCCAGACTAGAGATAAATTATATTGTTATGTTTATCTTACCTAAAAATAAATATATTTATTAATTTAAAAAAATAGAAATAAAAATACATTTTTACTATATTTTGCTAAAAACATAAAAATTAATTGTTTTTTTATTTGTATTTTTTCTGACTCCTTATTACATCCAGCCATAGAATTATACATTAAAATAAACATATTTGAAATCATTAATTTTAAATGATCATAATAATTCATTTAAAATGACCATATTTAATTATTAAAATAATTGCTTGTTTATCAACAACTTTAGCATTTTATTCATTACATTTTGAAGCTCTCAGAAGCCAAGTTATGTTATATTCTGTCATGTCTGTATTATCATGTTTTGTTTTAAGTCATGTTTTGTTTAGTTTCTGTCTTTTCACTCCCTTGTCTGGTCACCATAGCAACCATTAGTTTTCACCTGTCACGTCACGCACCTGCTTCACGTTTTGAGTCACGCACCTGCTTTCACTAATCATGTCCATAGTATTTAAGTTCATTCATTTTCTGTTGTTCGGCCTGACGACCTCGCGCCCCATATATGCTTCTGCACACCCTTATGATCCTTGCTGCTCTTTTTTCATGCCGGTTCCATGCCAAGTAAGTTTTTGTTTATCAAGCCACAGTTTATGTTTTGTTTAATTGTTAATAGTTTCCGCCACTGTGCGCGCTTTCATTTATCCCTTTTTTTTAATATATTAAATTGATATATTAAAACCCGCCATGTACCTTAATTCCCGTCTCGCCCGTGCCAACTTTCCGTTGCATCCTGGAAAAGCAAACTCCAAAGACCAAGTTCTGACATATTCCTTAAGATTTATTTATGCAAGTTTGAAGTATCAATTATCTAAACACAGTTTTGTTTGCATATTTTAAGGATGTAGATATATATATATATATATATATATATATATATATATATATATATATATATATATATGTATATATATATATACATATATATATGTGTATATATATATATGTATATGTATATGTATATATATATATATATATATGTATATGTATATATATATATATATATATATATATATATATATATATATATATATATATGTATGTATACGTATATGTATGTATATATATATGTATGAAATACTTGACTTGGTGAATTCTAGCTGTCAATATACTCCTCCATTCTTAACCACGACCCCGCCCTTAACCACGCCTCTGTCCCCCCCCGACCACGCCCCCCCCACCTCCCGAAATCGGAGGTCTCAAGGTTGGCAAGTATGATTCTGGCAGTGTGTATATAAAACGTTGATGGATGGTTTTGAAGTTATTTTACAGGACTCTGAAGGCTACAACCATGACTCCCAATAGCCGCATCTTCCAAGTGTTTTTAATCATTTTTAAAATAAAAAAAATAAGTGCAGTTCCTCTTTTATACTACATGAAGATTTACTGACACAATTTCTTACCAGGCAATTTTAATATTTCAAAGATATTCTGGGATTGTTTAAAAAAATGATCAAAGTTAATCAGAAAATATAGCTATGCTGCAAAGTCATGTACTGTGTACTATCAACTTGATAAATTCTCACTTTTGTCAACAAATATAATACGGTTTATGATAAATACACTACAAGTTAGGGTCGCCATATTTTATATTAGCTAAGAAAAAAAATGAAATTTAAATATTAATGTGCATTTTTTGTTCCTTAGAGGGTTGATGATAAATTAAGTGCAAACACTATCTAACATGATGGACGGTCTGTGCAGTCCAGAGTCCTGTTAAGTGACTGTGCTTCACTTGGAGTCACCAGTAGTTTTGCACTTAGGCCTGCAGTAGTCGCTTTGGCCCATGGGGCTTCTGGCCGCCAGTCTGACACAGTAGGTGGTCCAAGGCTTGAGGGCGCTCTCAGTGTGAAAGTCTCCTTCCACAATTCTTACTCTGGGTTGGTAATCGTCCGCCTGCTGTCTCTGTTCCTCCACAATGACCAGCGTGTACTCGCTCGCATTGTTGACCCTTGCCCACCTTACATGCAGCCATGCTCCTTTCACCGTGACATTAAGCAGCTTTGGTACTTCCAGATCTGTGATAAATAAAGATGGGAGAGGGTTTTACAGCCATTTTATAATTTCACACATACAGTCGTGGTCAAAAGTTTGCATACGCAATAATTTCTACAACTCTTATTTTTTTGTGGCCAAACAGCTCCATTTTTGTTTCATCTGACCACAGAACTTTCCTCCAGAAGGTCTTATCTTTGTCCATGTGATGTCAGATGAAACAAAAACTGAGCTGTTTGGCCACAATACCCAGCAATATGTTTGGAGGAGAAAAGGTGAGGCCTTTAATCCCAGGAACACTATACCTACCGTCAAGCATGGTGGTGGTAGTATTATGCTCTGGGCCTGGTTTGCTGCCAATGGAACTGGTGCTTTACAGAGAGTAAATGGGACAATGAAAAAGGAGGATTACCTCCAAATTCTTCAGGACAAGCTAAAATCATCAACCCGGAGGTTGGGTCTTGGGCACAGTTGGGTGTTCCAACAGGACAATGACCCCAAACTAGGGCTGCAGCTAACGATTATTTTTCTATCGATTAATCTCTAGATTATTTTTTCGATTAATCGGTTAATCTATAGATTATTTTTTCGATTAATCTATAGATTATTTTTCCTTTTACCGATTTTTTTTTAAATTTAAAATGAAGAAGAAAAAATAAATGTAGGCCAGTTTTTTCAAAAGGCATGGCTTTTATTTACAAAAAAAAAAGTATGGCCACTCAGTCAACATTGACAACAACATGACAAAATATTCTGTAACAATGTAAACATTTAAAACTTTTAACATTTAGCAAAATTAAATGTAGCTTATTTGCTTTTTAATGTGCAAATATAAAAGTAAACATCCAGTGCAAATCTTAATATTCTGCAATAGTATAAGCATTTCAAAAGTAAAAGTATTGCTTATTTTGCTTTAAAATGTGCAAAAATAAAGATAAACATCCAATACAAAAAAGTGCAAAACGGAAATATTCTGTAACAAGTGTAAACATTTCGACAAAAGTAAAAGTATTGCTTATTTGCTAAAATGTGCAAAAATAAAGCTAAACATCCAATACAAAAAAGTGTACAGTGTAAACATTTCAACAAAAGTAAAAGTATTGCTTATTTTGCTTAATAACACAACAATGATAGTATGATTAAAGTGAAAGTTAATTGTTGGTTTGTACATAGTATATGTAACTGTTAATGTTGTAAAAGGTATTTGCACAACTAATTAACGTTAGCGTTTGTGACACGTCTTGTGCCGTGGGGTTCTTTCAGGACCGACAGACTGAACGCCAGACGGCTTTGCCAGGTTTACAATCTTTTAATTTTACACAAAGTCTTTTCTCTTCCAACTGCGCGGATCGCGCACCTGGGCACGATTGCGGCGTCGCTCCCGGCGCGCCCCGCCTCGCCGCTCGCTCGCCGCCGCCGCCTCTCCACAGCGTTAAAGAGGAGCGCGTCTTTGTAAACACTGAACAGGCACGCCAAACGCGCCTCTCAGAGCGAAACGGTGCTTTAGTTTATGAATTTACAACGCAGATACAAATGACACATTCATGTTTTTGTGTAATAATGACAACGTATACGCACGCGGACAATTGACTTGTTGATGGTGATGGCAAGAACGCTGTCGGGGGTTTTCTTTTCAAATGTTCGTTCATAGCCGTTGTGCTGCTATGATAGGCCATTTCCGCTCGACACAGTGTGCATACAACAACATTATTAGGCCGTTTATTGAAATACTCCCACACTTTTGACGTGCTTTTTTCCCCTCGCTCGCATCGTCTGCTTTGCGCTCCGCCATGACAGTAGTGTGACGTAAATACGCGACGCGCCGACGCACAAAAACGGCGTCGACGTATTTACGTAACCGATGACGTCGACTATGTCGACGCGTCGTTTCAGCCTTACCCCAAACACACGTCAAAAGTGGTAAAGGAATGGCTAAATCAGGCTAGAATGAAGGTTTTAGAATGGCCTGACTTGAACGTGTGGACAATGCTGAAGAAACAAGTCCATGTCAGAAAACCAACACATTTAGCTGAACTGCACCAATTTTGTGGTCAAAAATTCAAGCAGAAGCTTGTGGATGGCACGTCTTCTACCAGGCAGTGCGCTGTAGACTAGGACACCCGTCCTAGTCTACAGCGCACTGCCTGGTAGTAGACGTGGGAGTTGGTGCATGCTGTCCAAGGACGGGTGTTCTAGTCTACTGCGGACTGCCTGGTACTGGACGTTGGAGTTAGTGCATACTGTCTAAGGAACTTACTGAAGTTTCCGGTGTCTCTGACCCCTTCAAAGATTGGCTCCAAAGCACCTTTGGAAGGTGATCTGACCTAATTAAGTCTGCCCTGATCTCCGTTGGAGTTTTCTTGGCCATCATAGCCTCATGCGGTTGCTTTATCGCCCCTTGTGCTAGGTCTTTATGCACCCGCATCATTGTTAGAGCTGTATAAGGACAACCCCACCCTATTTCTGGGTTTGCTATGTCACTGAAGGGGGTCAAGCAAAGTGGTGACTTTCGAGAAATGCTAGTTTCCTTCCCTGACAGTGACGACATTGACATAGATTCCATCTGTTTATCTCCCATGTAACTATGCTTTTAATTTTGGTGGTAGTATTATGCTCTGGGCCTGTTTTGCTGCCAATGGAACTGGTGCTTTACAGAGAGTAGATGGGACAATGAAAAAGGAGGATTACCTCCAAATTCTTCAGGACAAGCTAAAATCATCAGCCCGGAGGTTGGGTCTTGGGCGCAGTTGGGTGTTCCAACAGGATAATGACCCCAAACACATGTCAAAAATGGTAAAGAAATGGCTAAATCAGGCTAGAATCAAGGTTTTAGAATGGCCTTCCCAAAGTCCTGACTTGAACGTGTGGACAATGCTGAAGAAACAAGTCCATGTAAGAAAACCAACACATTTAGCTGAACTGCACCAATTTTGTGGTCAAAAATTCAAGCAGAAGCTTGTGGATGGCACGTCTACTACCAGGCAGTGCGCTGTAGACTAGGACGGGTGTCCTAGTCTACAGCGCACTGCCTGGTAGTAGACGTGGGAGTTGGTGCATGCTGTCCAAGGACGGGTGTTCTAGTCTACTGCGGACTGCCTGGTATTGGACGTTGGAGTTAGTGCATACTGTCTAAGGAACTTACTGAAGTTTCCGGTGTCTCTGACCCCTTCAAAGATTGGCTCCAAAGCACCTTTGGAAGGTGGTCTGACCTAATTAAGTCTGCCCTGATCTCCGTTGGAGTTTTCTTGGCCATCATAGCCTCATGCGGTTGCTTTATCGCCCCTTGTGCTAGGTCTTTATGCACCCGCATCATTGTTAGAGCTGTAGAAGGACAACCCCACCCTATTTCTGGGTTTGCTATGTCACTGAAGGGGGTCAAGCAAAGTGGTGACTTTCGAGAAATGCTAGTTTCCTTCCCTGACAGGCCTGAAAATCAGCTGGTCCAAAACCGAACTCATGCATATCGGCGATGGACCAGACCCACCACCCTTCTTATTTGAGGATACCCCTGTCCACTTTGTCCCTACCGTCAGATACCTCGGCTCGACAGTCACCAACACCGGCGACCTCAAACGAGAGGTGGACCGCCGTCGCGCCCTTGCAGCCTCCGTCATGCAGTCCCTGTGGAGACCGTTGTGGCGACACCGGCACATATCTCGGGACACCAAGTTGAGGGTCTACAATTCCTCTGTCATCTCTGTCCTTCTGTACGGCTCGGAAACATGGCCGCTGAATAACATCCTGGCGGCCAGGCGAGATGGCTTTGATTCCAGAGCCCTCAGGAGGATAGAAGGCATCACGTGGAGCCAGCATGTCACCAACAAGACCCTAAGAGAGCTAACCCAACAGCTCCCAGCCTCTCGCCTCGCAGCAATGCGGCGAGTGCGCTGGTATGGCCATGTCATCCGCCTGCCGGGGGAACACCCCACGCGCAAAATCCTGGACTTCAACCCACAGCGAGCTGGCTGGAGACGCCCTAGAGGCGCCCCCAGGACTCGCTGGCTGGATGTATTAGCCCAGGACCTTAAGGCCTGCAATGTGACTATGGCACAAGCTCAACACCTTGCCCACAATAGACCCAGATGGAGAGACCTGGTTGCTATGGTCGGCTCTACGCGCCCTGAAGTGCAAGAGGACTAAGTAAGTAAGTAAGTTCCCTGACAGTGACGACATTGACATAGATTCCATCCGTTTATCTCCCATGTAACTATGCTTTTAATTTTTTACTAGCTTGCTCAGAGAGGGGCGTATTTTAGAAGTGTTGTACTAGTGATGAAGATCTTTTTAGAAGATCTGAAGGGGGAATTGTCGGAGGCAGATATTTACATATATCCGAATTTAAGTGTTACTTCTTTTCATTTCATTTTCATATTACAAAACAGCTAGTGTTTTTCTTCCAAATGTGGTCTTTTGGTTGTCTGCAAGACTGGGTGCTTAACCTTGAAGTGAGGAATGTTAGAGAGAGAGATAATAAGCATGTGTTTTGGCTAGCGAGACATGACTGCCAGGGGGGGAGGAAGAGAGACTTAAGAGGAGAGGGGGTTTGGTCAAGGGGGGCAGACCCATCTTAGCGAAGTGATTGAATGTTCTATGCTGGACTGGTCTCAATGTATACAGGTAAAAGCCAGTAAATTAGAATATTTTGAAAAACTTGATTTATTTCAGTAATTGCATTCAAAAGGTGTAACTTGTACATTATATGTATTCATTGCACACAGACTGATGCATTCAAATGTTTATTTCATTTAATTTTGAGGATTTGAAGTGGCAACAAATGAAAATCCAAAATTCCGTGTGTCACAAAATTAGAATATTACTTAAGGCTAATACAAAAAAGGGATTTTTAGAAATGTTGGCCAACTGAAAAGTATTAAAATGAAAAATATGAGCATGTACAATACTCAATACTTGGTTGGAGCTCCTTTTGCCTCAATTACTGCGTTAATGCGGCGTGGCATGGAGTCGATGAGTTTCTGGCACTGCTCAGGTGTTATGAGAGCCCAGGTTGCTCTGATAGTGGCCTTCAACTCTTCTGCGTTTTGGGGTCTGGCATTCTGCATCTTCCTTTTCACAATACCCCACAGATTTTCTATGGGGCTAAGGTCAGGGGAGTTGGCGGGCCAATTTAGAACAGAAATACCATGGTCCGTAAACCAGGCACGGGTAGATTTTGCGCTGTGTGCAGGCGCCAAGTCCTGTTGGAACTTGAAATCTCCATCTCCATAGAGCAGGTCAGCAGCAGGAAGCATGAAGTGCTCTAAAACTTGCTGGTAGACGGCTGCGTTGACCCTGGATCTCAGGAAACAGAGTGGACCGACACCAGCTGATGACATGGCACCCCAAACCATCACTGATGGTGGAAACTTTACACTAGACTTCAGGCAACGTGGATCCTGTGCCTCTCCTGTCTTCCTCCAGACTCTGGGACCTCGATTTCCAAAGGAAATGCAACATTTGCATGGTTGGGTGATGGTTTGGGGTGCCATGTCATCTGCTGGTGTCGGTCCACTCTGTTTCCTGAGATCCAGGGTCAACGCAGCCGTCTACCAGCAAGTTTTAGAGCACTTCATGCTTCCTGCTGCTGACCTGCTCTATGGAGATGGAGATTTCAAGTTCCAACAGGACTTGGCGCCTGCACACAGCGCAAAATCTACCCGTGCCAGGTTTACGGACTATGGTATTTCTGTTCTAAATTGGCCCGCCAACTCCCCTGACCTTAGCCCCATAGAAAATCTGTGGGGTATTGTGAAAAGGAAGATGCAGAATGCCAGACCCAAAAACGCAGAAGAGTTGAAGGCCACTATCAGAGCAACCTGGGCTCTCATAACACCTGAGCAGTGCCAGAAACTCATCGACTCCATGCCAAGCCGCATTAACGCAGTAATTGAGGCAAAAGGAGCTCCAACCAAGTATTGAGTATTGTACATGCTCATATTTTTCATTTTCATACTTTTCAGTTGGCCAACATTTCTAAAAATCCCTTTTTTGTATTAGCCTTAAGTAATATTCTAATTTTGTGACACACGGAATTTTGGATTTTCATTTGTTGCCACTTCAAATCATCAAAATTAAATGAAATAAACATTTGACTGCATCAGTCTGTGTGCAATGAATAAATATAATGTACAAGTTACACTTTTTGAATGCAATTACTGAAATAAATCAAGTTTTTCAAAATATTCTAATTTACTGGCTTTTACCTGTATATGCAAAGCTTTGCAAATATATTACAGAATACCTATTCTGTCTCTGGTGGTTTTTCTACTCAGCTTTAAGTGTCGTAAAAAGCTTGGGAGCGACTTGTAACTTGAATTCCCTGGGAGGAACAACTGGTCCAAAACGCAACAATTGCTACCAAAAGCGCCTTATTGCAGGTAAACTTGCCAAGGGACATGTAAGCAAATATTGACATTGCTGTATGTATACTTTTGACCCAGCACATTTTCAGTAGAGCCATAATAAATTCATAAAAGAAGCAAACTTCATGAATGTTTTTTGTGACCAACAAGTATGTGCTCCAATCACTACATCACAAAAAAATAAGAGTTGTAGAAATGATTGGAAACTCAAGACAGCCATGATATGATGTTCTTTACAAGTGTATGTAAACTTTTGACCACGACTGTACATGGTGTTAATAATATTTACCTTTGTCAAAGGTGGAATGGACCTGAGAAGCCCGCAAATCTCTTTTCCTGCGAGATTCTACTGGACCTGAGGATGGCAAGAACACTTATTAGTCATCTAGGAAACTATGATTTCCATTGGTAAATAAACAAAGACATTTATTATTATTGTGCATATTATCTATTATTCAGTACCTGCAGGATTTGCTTGCTTTTTGTGATTATTGGCCTTTATTATTGGGATTGAAAAGTGTTTGTCCATTGTAGGCTTCCAATTATGCTCCCACACATTGCACTTTGTTTCATTGAGATATAAATACTAATAGGTGTTGATTTGACGGTTGAAAAAATTAAATCTATTCTCAAAAATGACTATTAGTAGCCAGGGAAGTTAGGGGGATCGGGCAAAATTTCAAGGCTGCGCATACTTTGTGGGGTTAGGTTGAATTGTCCTGATCGGAACATGACAACATATTTGAGGGTCTGATTATTATCATTTTTTAAATTGTTCAAAGTTATAATTTAGCAAATTAGGTTATTTGAAAGCAGTGGGGTGGTTCGGGCATCTGGTCAGGACATACTTGCCAACCCTCCCGGATTTTCCAGGAGACTCCCGAAATTCAGCGCCTCTCCCGAAAACCTCCCGGGACAAATTTTCTCCCGAAAATCTCCCGGAATTCAGGTGGACTCAGGTCCTCATGGGTTTATTGTTAGGCAGTTTCATTAACGTCCTCTCAGCGCGGCAACAACACACAACAACAGCAGTCACGTTTTTTGTCTACCGTAAAGCAGTTGGTCTGCCGTAAACAGCAATGTTGTGACACTCTTAAACAGGACAATACTGCCATCTAGTGCATTTGATGAAAGCACTTTTGTGCGTGCCACACAGCAATACATCATCAGAGAGGGTGTTCAGCATGGTTAGGAAAATAGTGACAGAGAATAGAACAAGGATGGACAATTCAACCCTTAACTCAACAATGAGTAGATGAGTGTTATGTGTGTGTATATGTGTAAATAAATGAACACTGAAATTCAAGTATTTATTTTATATATATATATATATATATATATATATATATATTTATATATATATATATATATATATATATATATAATAAAATAGATATATATACGTATATATATATATATATATAATAAAATATATATATATACGTATATATATATATATATATATATATATATATATATATATATATATATATATATATATATATATATATATATATATATATATACATATAATAAAATAAATATATATATATGTATATATAAGAGATGCGCGGATAGGCAATTATTTAATCCGCAACCACATCAGAAAGTCGTCAACCATCCGCCATCCACCCGACCTAACATTTGATCAGAACCGCACCCGCCCGCACCCGCCCGTTGTTATATATCTAATATAGACGATGCAAGGCATTAGTGAGGTTATAAAGCTTTTGCCTGTTAAAGAAAGGAGACTGATCCAATGCAGCACAGACATTCGCGTGCCACGCTGTCACGACCCAGACGCACACCAGTGCGCAATCATATGGGAGCCGCGCTGAGCGCACCTCCAAGCGCGTCTCGCTGCCGGCGACGGCCGGGTATGGGCCCGACGCTCCAGCGCCATCCATTTTCAGGGCTAGTTGATTCGGCAGGTGGGTTGTTACACACTCCTTAGCGGGTTCCGACTTCCATGGCCACCGTCCTGCTGTCTATATCAACCAGGGTGAGCCCCACCCCTTTCGTGAGCGCACTGCGCGCGGAGTGACCCCTGTTACGCGCCCCCGGCAACAGGGGTGGCGGGCAGGTAAGCTGCGCGGGCGGAGCGCGGAGTGACCCCTGTTACGAGCCCCCGGCCACGGGGGTGGCGGGCAGGTAAGCTGCTTACCTGCTGCGCGTGACGCCGGCCGCGGCGAAGGCGGACGAGGCGGGGTGTCGGTGCGGTGGGCGCGGTGGTGACCCTGGATGTGCGTCGGGCCCTTCTCGCGGATCGCCTCAGCTACGGCTCCCGGTGGGGCCCTCTCGGGGGAAGGGGCCTCGGTCCCGGACCCCGGCGAGGCGTCCTTTCTCCGCTCCGTAAAAGTGTCCATCTCTTTTTTTTTTTTTCTTCTGTTGTGGCATATGCTGCAGGTGCCTGCTCGTTTTTCGTATGTGGGTAACAACATTTAACTATGTATATATATTTCCAAATTGGTTTAACTGCCACCCGCCTGAATCTATTTAAAATCAAATTTTTTTTAATTTTAACCGCCCGACCCGACCCGACCCGCGGATAAAATCTAATTTTTTTTTATTTCATCCGCCCGATCCGCGGATAATCCGTGGACTCCGCGGTTGTACCCGCAAACCGCGCATCTCTAGTGTATATATATATATATATATATATATATATATATATATATATATGATATATCTATATATATATGAAATACTTGACTTGGTGAATTCTAGCTGTAAATATACTCTTCCCCTTTTAGC
Source organism: Nerophis lumbriciformis (assembly GCF_033978685.3). Lineage (NCBI taxonomy): Eukaryota > Metazoa > Chordata > Actinopteri > Syngnathiformes > Syngnathidae > Nerophis > Nerophis lumbriciformis. The sequence continues at coordinate 42,690,455 of NC_084561.2, read as the reverse complement.
CTCGCCCCCAACCACGCCCTCAGCCCCGCCCCCGTCCCACCCCGCCCCCGTCCCACCCCACCCCCTCCCCCCACCTCCCGAAATCGGAGGTCTCAAGGTTGGCAAGTATGGGTCAGGATGCCACCCGAACGCCTCCCTAGGGAGGTGTTTAGGGCACGTCCGACCGGTAGGAGGCCACGGGGAAGACCCAGGACACGTTGGGTAGACTATGTCTCCTGGCTGGTCTGGGAACGCCTCGGGATCCCCCGGGAAGATCTGGACGAAGTGGCTGGGGAGAGGGAAGTCTGGGGTTCCCTGCTTAGGCTGCGACCCGACCTCGGATAAGCGGAAGTGAATTGATAGATGGATAGATGGATGGATGGATGGATGGATGGATGGATGGGTCAGCAGCAGTACATGACTAGTCATTGATTTGAGTCTGAATGGAAGAGGATTAAATGAAATAACAGTGAAACAGAAGCAGTGACTCACCCGTAACGTTTCCACTCGGGATGCTCTCTCCGGCAGCATTGCTGGCAATCACCTCCATGTAATCGGGACTGAAGTTGGCCAGCTGGCAAGAGAGGCCAACGGTGCTACAAAGCTCAACGCGGCCTTCCCCCGAGACCTCGTAGACGCTGTAACCTGTGGCGAGCACTGACGCGTCCCAGGAGAGTGTAGCAGACTGAGTGCTCCCGCTGTATTGAACATTGTTTGGAGCACACGGGACTGGAAAGACACAACACATGCTGTAAAAAGTCAGATATTTACAAAACATTTTTTGCAAGCACTTTTCATGCACCCAAAAGTGCAGGGAAAAATGCGGACTATTAATAGTGATAACACAGGACCCTGTAACAACACGTTATGTAATACTGAACAATAATATCAACGCAACACTTTTGCTTTTGCTCCCATTTTTCATTTCCAATTAATGTGTGCGCAATAGACCTATTCCTCTCAAATATCGTTCACAAGTCTGTGAAAACGTTAAAGTACCAATGATTGTCACACGCACACTAGGTGCGGTGAAATTATCCTCTGCATGTGTCAGGTTCAAACACCGAACTATTTATTAAACAAGACAAGAAGCAAGGAATCAAGCAGAGACAGAGTTCAATTTTGCTCATGGGGAGAAACGTATGGGGCTGCACACTCAGTTAAAGTCTCCCACCACACTCCGAGGGGCAGTCCCACGCGCTCTTCTATTTATTCAGGAGTTCTCTCGTTAACATCACTGAGGCTGCCTCTAAAGGGAGTGGTCACACATATCATACAAGCAGCCCCAGTATCACAATACGTGATTACTCAGAATGCAAAAGTGCTTGAGCTCGAGATTTTGCCCTGGCTCTGCTTTGTCTGCGTGTTGTCGTCTTACAAACCCCGTTTCCATATGCGTTGGGAAATTGTGTTAGATGTAAATATAAACGGAATACAATGATTTGCAAATCCTTTTCAACCCATATTCAATTGAATGCACTACATTTTTTTTGCAAATAATAATAAACTTAGAATTTCATGGCTGCAACACGTGCCAAAGTAGTTGGGAAAGGGCATGTTCACCACTGTGTTACATGGCCTTTCCTTTTAACAACACTCAGTAAATGTTTGGTGTCATGTCTGTGTAATCATGTTTTGTTTTAAGTCATGTTTAGTTTAGTTTCTGGCTTTTCACTCCCTTGTCTTGTTTGCATGATTACCCATTAGTTTCACCTGTTCCACGTTTGGACTCATTGTGCACTCTTGATTGTCACCATAGCAACCCATTAGTTTTCACCTGTCACGTCACGCACCTGTTTTCGTTAATCATGGCTGTAGTATTTAAGTTCAGTGTTTTTCAGTTTGTCTTGCTGACGACCTCACCCCATATATGCTTCTGCACACCCTTATGATCCTTGCTGCTCTTTTTTCATGCCGGTTCCATGCCAAGTAAGTTTTTGTTTATCAAGCCACAGTTTATGTTTTGTTTAATTGTTCATAGTTTCCGCCACTGTGCGCGCTTTGGTTTGATCCTTTTTTGTAGTTCTAGTGTTTCAATAAATCATGTACCTTCATTCCCGTCTCGCCCGTGCCAACTGTCCGTTGCATCCTGGAAAAGCAAACTCCCAAGATCAAGTCGTGACATTTGGGAACTGAGGAGACACATTTTTGAAGCTTCTCAGGTGGAATTCTTTCCCATTCTTGCTTGATGTACAGCTTAAGTTGTTCAACAGTCCGGGGGTCTCCGTTGTGCTATTTTAGGCTTCATAATGCGCCACACATTTTCAATGGGAGACAGGTCTGGACTACAGGCAGGCCAGTCTAGTACCCGCACTCTTTTACTATGAAGCCACGTTGATGTAACACGTGGCTTGGCATTGTCTTGCTGAAATAAGCAGGGGCGTCCATGGTAACGTTACTTGGATGGCAGCATATGTTGTTCCAAAACCTGTATGTACCTTTCAGCATTAATGGTGCCTTCACAGATGTGTAAGTTACCCATGTCTTGGGCACTAATACACCCCCATACCATCACACATGCTGGCTTTTGAACGTTGCGCCTATAACAATCCGGATGGTTCTTTTCCTCTTTGGTCCGGAGGACACGACGTCCACAGTTTCCAAAAACAATTTGAAATGTGGACTCGTCAGACCACAGAACACTTTTCCACTTTGTATCAGTCCATCTTAGATGAGCTCAGGCCCAGCGAAGCCGACAACGATTCTGGGTGTTGTTGATAAACGGTTTTCGCCTTGCATAGGAGAGTTTTAACTTGCACTTACAGATGTAGCGACCAACTGTAGTTACTGACATTTGGTTTCTGAAGTGTTCCTGAGCCCATGTGGTGATATCCTTTACACACTGATGTCGCTTGTTGATGCAGTACAGCCTGAGGGATCGAAGGTCACGGGCGTAGCTGCTTCCGTGCAGTGATTTCTCCAGATTCTCTGAACCCTTTGATGATATTATGGACCGTAGATGGTGAAATCCATAAATTCCTTGCAATAGCTGGTTGAGAAAGGTTTTTCTTAAACCGTTCAACAATTTGCTCACGCATTTCTTGACAAAGTGGTGACCCTCGCCCCATCCTTGTTTGTGAATGACTGAGCATTTCATGGAATCTACTTTTATACCCAATCATGGCACCCACCTGTTCCCAATTTGCCTGCACACCTGTGGGATGTTCCAAATAAGTGTTTGATGAGCATTCCTCAACTTTATCAGTATTTATTGCCACCTTTCCCAACTTCTTTGTCACGTGTTGCTGGCATCAAATTCTAAAGTTAATGATTATTTGCAAAAAAAAAAAAATGTTTATGAGTTTGAACATCAAATATGTTGTCTTTGTAGCATATTCAACTGAATATGGGTTGAAAAGGATTTGCAAATCATTGTATTCCGTTTATATTTACATCTAACACAATTTCCCAACTCAAATGGAAACGGGGTTTGTATCTTCGTTGAGGTAATTGAAGTCCGTAGCGGGCTGGAAGACAGAAACTGCTGCTGCGAGACAACTTGCAGTGGAAGATAACAGGTTGTGTGCCTTTGCACAGACAGAACAGTACAACTTGACCACAATTGATAATAACTATAGCAACGGCCTTTAAGCATAAGAGTTGTGTGATGACTTATACATAATTATTCTAACAATTTGACCCATCAACTTGTTCCACCCCCTGGGAGGTGAGGGGAGCAGTGAGCAGCAGCGGTGGCCGCGCCCGGGAATCATTTTGGTGATTTAACCCCCAATCCCAACCCTTGATGCTGAGTGCCAAGAAGGGAGGTAATGGGTCCCATTTTTTTTTTATAGTCTTTGGTATGACTCGGCCGGGGTCTGAACTCACGACCTACCCATCTCAGGGCGGACACGCTAACCACAAGATGCCAAGATAACCCCATCCCACCTCGCAGGCGTGGAATATAAAGATGCTGATTAAACAGCATGATTTTTGCACAGGTGTGCCTTAGGCTGCCCACGATAAAAGGCCACTCTGAAATGTGCAGTTTTATCACACAACTCAATGCCACAGATGTCACAAGTTGTTGCCCGTGAATTGAATGTTCATTTCTCGACCATAAGCCGTCTCCAAAGGCCATCCATCCATCCATCTTCTTCCGCTTATCCGAGGTCGGGTCGCGGGGGCAGCAGCCTAAGCAGGGAAGCCCAGACTTCCCTCTCCCCAGCCACTTCGTCCAGCTCTTCCTGTGGGACCCCGAGGCGTTCCCAGGCCAGCCGGGAGACATAGTCTTCCCAACGTGTCCTGGGTCTTCCCCGCGGCTTCCTACCGGTCGGACGTGCCCTAAACACCTCCCTAGGGAGGCGTTCGGGTGGCATCCTGACCAGATGCCCGAACCACCTCATCTGGCTGCTCTCCATGTGGAGGAGCAGCGGCTTTACTTTGAGCTCCCCCCGGATGGCAGAGCTTCTCACCCTATCTCTAAGCGAGAGACCCGCCACCCGGCGGAGGAAACTCATTTCGGCCGCTTGTACCCGTGATCTTGTCCTTTCGGTCATAACCCAAAGCTCATGACCATAGATGAGGATGGGAACGTAGATCGACCGGTAAATTGAGAGCTTTGCCTTCCGGCTCAGCTCCTTCTTCACCACAACGGATCGATACAGCGTCCGCATTACTGAAGACGCCGCACCGATCCGCCTGTCGATCTCACCATCCACTCTTCCCTCACTCGTGAACAAGACTCCGAGGTACTTGAACTCCTCCACTTGGGGCAAGATCTCCTCCCCAACCCGGAGATGGCACTCCACCCTTTTCCGGGCGAGAACCATGGACTCGGATTTGGAGGTGCTGATTCTCATCCCAGTCGCTTCACACTCAGCTGCAAACCGATCCAGTGAGAGCTGAAGATCCTGGCCAGATGAAGCCATCAGGACCACATCATCTGCAAAAAGCAGAGACCTAATCCTGCAGTCACCAAACCAGAGCCCCTCAACGCCTTGACTGCGCCTAGAAATTCTGTCCAAAAAAGTTATGAACAGAATGGGTGACAAAGGGCAGCCTTGGCGGAGTCCAACCCTCACTGGAAATGTGTCCGACTTACTACCGGCAATGCGGACCAAGCTCTGGCACTGATCATACAGGGAGCGGACTGCCACAATCAGACAGTCCGATACCCCATACTCTCTGAGCACTCCCCACAGGACTTCCCGAGGGACACGGTCGAATGCCTTCTCCAAGTCCACAAAACACATGTAGACAGTTTGGGCAAACTCCCATGCACCCTCAAGGACCCTGCCGAGAGTATAGAGCTGGTCCACAGTTCCACGACCAGGACGAAAACCACACTGTTCCTCCTGAATCCGAGGTTCGACTATCCGGCGTAGCCTCCTCTCCAGTACACCTGAATAGACCTTACCGGGAAGGCTGAGGAGTGTGATCCCACGATAGTTAGAACACACCCTCCGGTTCCCCTTCTTAAAGAGAGGAACCACCACCCCGGTCTGCCAATCCAGTGGTACCGCCCCCGATGTCCACGTGATGCTGCAGAGTCTCCAAAGGCATTTCAGAGAATTTGGCCTTACAACCGCAGACCACGTGTAACCACACCAGCCCAGGACCTCCACATTCAGCAGGTGCACCTCCATGATCGGACAGTTGCTGCAACAATTGGTTTGCATAACCAAATCATTTCTGCACAAACTGCGAAAACCTGTCTCAGGGAAGGTCATCTGCATGATCGGCGTCCTCATCGGGGGTCTCGACCTGACTGCAGTTCGTCGTTGAAACCGACTTGAGTGGGCAAATGCTCACATTCGATGGCGTCAGGCACATTGGGGAGGTGTTCTCTTCACGGATGAACTGTGTGGGAGATGTGCTGATGCCGACGTTGTGAAAGGAGTGGCCCATGGCGGGTGTGGGGTTATGGTATGGGCAGGCGCATGTTATGGACAAAGAACGCAAGTGCATTTTATTGAAGGCATTTTGAATGCACAGAGATAAGTGACCGGATCCTAAAGCCCATTGTTGTGCCATTCACCCGAGACCAACAACGGTCTTTACCTGTGACTCCCATGAAGGCGACAGATGGCTCACTGGCTCCCGCTGAGTTTCTGGAGCGTACCGTGAGATTATACGGTGTGCTGCAAGGCATCCTGGTCTCAAAGTAGGGTACGGATCGCCAATAAGAAGAGACACTCATCAGGGCCTGTGGGTTGTCTTGGATTCGACCTGATATTTCCACCAAGTACTCGACATCGGGACAGTCGACCGTTTCCCACCAGGACATGAGCCAGTGGTTCTGCTCAACTCTCTGCATCCCAACATCCAGAGCCGTGGGAGCGCATGGAGCTTAGGAACGAAGGACAAAGAATTCAGAAATAGTCTTTGCGCATTTCCATTGACGACTGCATATCTATTTGTTTACCTGCTCCGTTCTCCACAGGCGCACCGTAGGAACTGTTGCAGTAGCCGTCCGAGGCCTCGACTGAGAAGTTGTACGTGTCCCCACATCGCAGGCCCTCGATAGCGCAGGAGGCGTTGGCGCTGTCACAGGAGAGAACCTCTCCAGACGTAGATTTGGCGCAGGCATGATACGCCGTAGCTCCCTCGGCGGGGGTCCACGTAAGAACGGCAGCGTTATTCTCACATTTATAATCCACCGCAAGGCCAGAAGGAGCACAGGGCACTGCAAATTAAAACAAGGGGCAACTTTTAAGTTATTAGTTACTCATTCGTTTCAGTTTGTCCATGCGGTGTTGCCGTAGCCACAAAGTAGTCTTTGACATACCCCACCCCCAATCTAACGCCGTCGACGCCTCGAGATGTACGTCGTAATATGTATATGTGCTTTGCAAATCCCATAGGGGTGATGGAAGGATGGGCAGTGCCTGAGAGCTGCGGCCTGCTACCATGGCCCCGCACTCCCTCCCCTCTGTTGCTAGATATCTCGAGATGTACGTTGTAATATGTAGATGTGCTTTGCTATGGAGGTTTTTTCCCACTCCAGACTGGGCCCCTTTAGGAGCCTAGTCTAGATTGTATTTTTTTACTCATTCTTCCCCAGCGTTTACCTTTTTCCCATCTTTTACGGGGCGCCTTGTGGCGACCCATCAGCATTCCTGTTCTGTAACACTGTACACTGTTTGTTTGTCTCATCTTGAACGGGTTTGTGCTGAAAACAACGTTTCGTTGTACTTGTGCAATGACAATAAAGACCTATCCTATCCTATCCTGACCTATCCTATCCTATTAAGTTGAATGTACCAATCTAACGCCCTCGACGCCTCGAGATGTACGTCGTAATATGTATATATGGTTTGCAAATCCCATAGGGGTGATGGAAGGATGGGCAGTGCCTGAGAGCTGCGGCCTGCTACCATGGCCCCGCACTCCCTCCCCTCTGTTGCTAGATATCTCGAGATGTACGTTGTAATATGTATATGTGCTTTGCTATGGAGGTTTTTTCCCACTCCAGACTGGGCCCCTTTAGGAGCCTCGTTTAGATTGTATTTTTTTTACTCATTCTTCCCCAGCGTTTACCTTTTTCCCATCTTTTACGGGGCACCTTGTGGCGACCCATCAGCATTCCTGTCCTGTAACCCTGTACACTGTTTGTTTGTCTCATCTTGAACGGGTTTGTGCTGAAAACAAAGTTTCGTTGTACTTGTGCAATGGCAATAAAGACCTATCATATCCTATCCTGACCTATCCTACCCTATTAAGTTGAATGTACCAGTCTCATCATCATCATCGGCGGTCACTCGAACGAGTATGACGATCCTCCTGGTAGGGGTGTATCCCTTTATGGAGGATGCCTGTGCGTGACTCTGTTTAACGTGGGGAGACTGGTGCACAGACAGTCATCACACGATCCTTGACAGAATCGAATCAGGGTCCAGTAGCACGGAGTCCAAGACGACTGGGGACCCTTTTCTGCTGCAGCCTTCTGCCGCCATCGCAGCCGTTGTGGTAGTTCTTAAATCTACCGTCTTCCGCCTGCTCCGCCGTTGAGGTCTTCACCGTATCCCTGGCTAGGGGGCAGTCAGGTACTAGGCCTTTGCCAAGGGCCACATGGGGTAACAGTAGTAAAGGGTTTAACCTCCTAGTGCCCCAAGGCCCCTTAGAGGAGCCTCCACTGCCGGATGCACTTTAACGTCATGCCCAGGACACAAATACCAGTACCAGTCCAGTCGTATGTTGAGCCCTACAAAGTGTTTGCCTGTAAATTGTGTGCTCATTACAGGCTGTTTGATTGTAACGCGCATTTTAGCTGAATTTTTGACAACCAAATTTGGAGATGTTGAAATCGCCATGTAAAATCGCTAATGCTAACCAGTATCATGTTGCCGATGTAAATTAGCATTGAGCTGGTGCATTTCAAGAAAGTGGAGTATTACTTTTGAGCGCTTCCTATCGCGCATGCTTGCTTTGTTGGCATTGGAAATGTCGACATTAACTCATATTATTACGTCTGTTTACTCGTCAAGTGCTTGAGCCGGTGCCCAGTTTGCCACCGGATGTGACGTAATGTTACGTGAATCGGTTCGGTACTCTGTTGTACCGAATTTGGTCAGTACCTGAATTTGGTACTCATCTCTATTTTGAGTATCAGAAAAAAATCATATTATTTGAATCATCATAACAATATTTTTATGTACAAACTATGTACTAAAATAGTACACATTGTGTTTGGTATGAATATAAACCACTAACTGAAACCTGCACATGTACATTTACAGTATTTAACTTATTTAGAACTACTGCAATTAACCAGATGAAGACTTGGAAAGAAAAACAGCACCTAGAGTTTTATCAAATCTTGGACAACAGCCCTGACACATATAATAGAGAATTACAAAAATAAAATGTAATATTAGATATAAAATGAAAATATTTGATTACATGCAGAACATTTCTGTAATATAATCATTGATAAAGATGACAGTATATAAATAGAATGTAGGTCAATATTCTACAGTATGTGCGTATACAGGTAAAAGCCAGTAAATTAGAATATTTTGAAAAACTTGATTTATTTCAGTAATTGCATTCAAAAGGTGTAACTTGTACATTATATTTATTCATTGCACACAGACTGATGCATTCAAATGTTTATTTCATTTAATTTTGATGATTTGATGTGGCAACAAATGAAAATCCAAAATTCCGTGTGTCACAAAATTAGAATATTACTTAAGGCTAATACAAAAAAGGGATTTTTAGAAATGTTGGCCAACTGAAAAGTATGAAAATGAAAAATATGAGCATGTACAATACTCAATACTTGGTTGGAGCTCCTTTTGCCTCAATTACTGCGTTAATGCGGCGTGGCATGGAGTCGATGAGTTTCTGGCACTGCTCAGGTGTTATGAGAGCCCAGGTTGCTCTGATAGTGGCCTTCAACTTTTCTGCGTTTTTGGGTCTGGCATTCTGCATCTTCCTTTTCACAATACCCCACAGATTTTCTATGGGGCTAAGGTCAGGGGAGTTGGCGGGCCAATTTAGAACAGAAATACCATGGTCCGTAAACCAGGCACGGGTAGATTTTGCACTGTGTGCAGGCGCCAAGTCCTGTTGGAACTTGAAATCTCCATCTCCATAGAGCAGGTCAGCAGCAGGAAGCATGAAGTGCTCTAAAACTTGCTGGTAGACGGCTGCGTTGACCCTGGATCTCAGGAAACAGAGTGGACCGACACCAGCAGATGACATGGCACCCCAAACCATCACTGATGGTGGAAACTTTACACTAGACTTCAGGCAACGTGGATCCTGTGCCTCTCCTGTCTTCCTCCAGACTCTGGGACCTCGATTTCCAAAGGAAATGCAAAATTTGATTTCGTCAGAAAACATGACTTTGGACCACTCAGCAGCAGTCCAGCTGGTGTCGGGGGGGGGGGGGGGGGGGGGGGGGGTATATAAAATCAAATCAAATCAACTTTATTTATAAAGCACATTTGAAATTTACCACAGGGGTAGCCTAAGTGCTGTACAATGAACAGGTTAAAAGATAAAACGAGTACCGAGCAAACACAACACAACACAAACAGAACACGATAAAAAATTAATAATTAAAATAGAATTAATAAAAACATAAAAACATAAAAACAGGATCACAGCAGGTGTATTATGGGGCGCCATTGCAGGATGGATATCACTCAGTGTTAAAAGCCATGGAATAAAAGTATGTTTTTAAGAGAGATTTAAAAACAGGAAGAGAGGAGGCTTGTCTAACACTCAGAGGTAGGTCCAGAGCTTGGGAGCAGCAACGGCGAAAGCTCTGTCACCTCTAAGCTTCAGCCTTGTGTCAGGGACCGTCAACAGCAGCTGATCGGCTGATCTTAAGGATCGGGTGGGGCAGTAAGGCTGAAGGAGGTCGGAGAGATAGGTTGGCGCGAGGTTGTTTAGACATTTAAAAACAAATAAAAGGAGTTTAAAATTGATACGGTAACGCACAGGGAGCCAGTGAAGGGACGCTAAAATAGGGGTGATGTGCTCACGTCTGCGGGTCTGTGTTAGCAGACGAGCAGCAGAGTTCTGCACGAGCTGCAGGCGAGCGAGGGAGGCCTGGCTAATGCCAACATACAGGGCATTACAGTAATCAAGACGAGTCGAGATAAAGGCGTGGATTAATTTCTCAAGATCATGTCTTGATAGAAGCGGTTTCACTTTCGCTATTTGGCGTAATTGATAAAAGCTTTTTTGAACGACGCTGCTGATTTGTTTTTCGAATTTAAAATCTGAGTCAAACTTTACCCCCAGGTTTGTGACACAGTCGCTGAGATACGGGGTCAGTGTGCCGAGGTCAACGTTGGGGGAGGGAGAGCGACTTGGACCGAACAACATAACTTCTGTTTTGTCTTCATTTAGGCTCAGGAAGTTAGCTGAAAGCCAGACTTTGATGTCGTGCAGGCAGTCAATAAGACGTTGAACCGTGTTATTTTGTGCCATGGGAAAATAAATCTGGCAATCATCGGCATAAAAATGAAATGCAATACTGTACTTCCTAAAAATAGAACCAAGGGGGAGAAGGTAAAGCGCAAATAAAATTGGGGCAAGGATTGAGCCCTGGGGGACCTCATGTGGTAAAGGAGCTGTGGACGACATAAAACTGTCTACTTTTACACAAAAACTCCTGTCGGTTAGGTACGACCGGAACCAGTTGAGGGCGGCGCCCTTAATGCCCACACAGTTCTCAAGACGAGTGATTAAGGTGGCGTGGAACGCAGCAGACAGATCTAAAAGCACCAGGACAACATATTTACCAGAATCAGTGGACAGGAGGATATCGTTAAAAACTTTTAGAAGCGCTGACTCTGTGCTGTGGAGGGCTTTAAAACCGGACTGGAACAGCTCAGTGATACCATTATCCTCTAAGAAGGGCAACAACTGACTGTAGACAACCTTCTCTAATATTTTGGAAATGTATGGAAGATTAGAGATAGGTCTGAAGTTAGAGAGGAGAGAGGGGTCGAGGCTGGGTTTTTTAAGTAGAGGTCGTACCACTGCATGTTTAAACTCTACTGGAACTATTCCAGAAGAGAGGCTACTATTGATAATGTTAAGGACACTTGATCCAATAGTAGCAAGTACCTCCTTAAACAGGCGAGGTGGGAGGGCATCTGCAGGAGAACCAGAGGGCTTCATATGACTAACTGTGTCACTTAAAAAAGAAAAGGACACCGGCTCAAACTAATGGAAAACAGAAGAGAAATGCAGGGGAACAGAAGGGTCATATGAAGGCTGAGATAGACTGGCTCTAGTTGACACAATTTTGTCAGTGAAAAAATGGAGACAATTTTCACAGAATTCAAAAGAAGCATCAAAACCAACAGATTTGGGAGCATCAATGACAGTGTTAATAGTTTTAAACAGAACTCTGGGGTTGTTACAGTTAGAAGATATCATCTGAGATAGATATATATTCATTTCTGCTTTTACAGTCATCTGAAAGGAAAACAGGCTTTCTTTAAAAATGGCAAAGGACACATGCAGCCTGTCTTTTTTCCATTTTCTCTCTGCTCTTCTACATACGCGCCTGGCAGCCCGAGTGACGTCATTCAACCAGGGCTGAGGCGTCGCTTTAGCGCGGCGGCATTTGAAAGGCGCGATCGTGTCCAGTGTTTGTAAACAAATAGAGTTGAACCCAGAAACCAACTCTTCAGTATTCAGACATACAGAGGCTGCAGAATTATCATCACAAAGAGTCGAAAAAATAGAGGTGAACCGAGCAGGAGACGAAGAATTAAACATGCGAGAGCGTTGGGGCGGTGCGCACAATTTAACTGGACACTGCATGGGAATATCAAACAAGATCGGCATGTGATCAGAGAACACAGCGTCGCAAATGTCCAAATTAAAAACACACAAACCATACGAGAGCACTAAATCGAGTGTATGCCCGCGTTCATGTGTAGAACCACACACAGACTGTACAAAATTAAATGAGTCGATTATATTCAGGAAGCTCCTGGAAAGCGGCTCGTCTGGACAGCAGGTGTGAATATTAAAATCACCCACAGTAAGGACACGATCATATTTAGGCAGGATTTCAGCCAGAAATTCAGAAAAGTCAGTTATAAAGTCTTTGTGGTACTTGGGTGGTCGATAGATGACGGCACACAGGACGACATCAGAAAGACCCAGTTCAAACATGCACAGTTCGAAGCTTGAAAAGGAGGATTGTAGGCGGATCTGACGGCATTTAAAGTCATTTTTAAAAACGACTGCTAATCCTCCTCCTTTTCGACCGGACGGCCGTGGGGAATTAAAGTAGGAACACTCCGGAGGCAGAAGTTCATTAAGAGGGGCGGACTCACCGGCTCTCAGCCATGTCTCCGTCACACAGAGGAAGTCCAGTCCGCGGGAAGTGAATAAATCCTTCAGGATAAACGTTTTGTTTGTCAAAGATCTTGCGTTCACAAGACCGAACCTGGCGGGGGCCAGCACGTCCAGGGCCGCAGTTAATCCGGGTGGGGCCCGACACACAGCCCGCAGGTGGCGGGAATCCACCCCGCGCCTCCGGGGGCGGGGACAGCAGGAGCGACGGCGGAAAGCCTCTTCCTCCAAACCAACGATAGGAACCAGCCAGGAGCCGATGGGATCGAGCGAGCGTGGGTGCAGGAGGAGGCCGGATACCGCACAATTCCTCCTTCGGGAAGCCACGGGAAGCCGGGCCAGGAGTGCCCTAATTTTCACCAGCTGGCCGCCACGTTTACCGCGGCGCCGGAGACGCTTCCGCCGGGGGAGAGGAGCCAGGGGGCGGGAAAGGAAGGCAGGAATCCGGCCAGGTGAAAAAGCTGACTGGGACGTCGAAAAACCAACGTCGAAGTTGATCATATCAGTGGGAGAGGGGCAAAGATCCAACAGTGTTTGGCGGTCATACACAAGCAGTGAGCTGACAGAGACGAAAATAGACGCAAACAACACAAAAACGAACAGAGCTGACAGCGAGAGACGGCAGGCCAAAGCACATACTGGCGCCATCTTGCATCGGGGCGTCCGATGGTAAGTCCATATCCGTAGATCCACTATGGACTGGACTCTCACACTATTATGTTAGATCCACTATGGACTGGACCCTCACACTATTATGTTAGATCCACTATGGACTGGACTCTCACACTATTATGCTAGATCCACTATGGACTGGACTCTCACACTATTATGTTAGATCCAATATGGACTGGACTCTCACTATTATACTAGATCCACTATGGACTGGACTCTCACAATATTATGCTAGATCCACTATGGACTGGACTCTCACAATATTATGCTAGATCCACTCGACGTCCATTGCACCGGTCGCCCATGGGGGGGTTCCCCACATCTGCGGGTCCCCTCCAAGGTTTCTCATTGTCATCCCATTGGGTTGAGTTTTTCCTTGCCCTGATGTGGGATCTGAGCCGAGGATGTCGTTGTGGCTTGTGCAGCCCTTTGAGACACTCGTGATTTAGGGCTATGTAAGTAAACTTTGATTGATTGATTGATTGACCTGTCACAGGAAACGTGACAAATTTTGAGGGTGCACTATACACTTTAGCCAACAGATGGCAGTAGAGTGTTGATTACCATAATTGTGTTTTGTGGCAATTGACCACGCCATTGCACTGCACTGCAAAATGATTAACCCCCCCCCCCCTCTTCCTCTTACGCGAGATCCATCCAGGAATTAGGCCATACGAATGCCTTCCCGAGAGTATAAGATTATATTCTGGATTTGATTTGACTATTGTCATCCCATTGGGTTGACTTTTTTCTTGCCCTGATGTGGGATCTGAGCCGAGGATGTCATTGTGCAGCCCTTTGAGACACTCGTGATTTAGAGCTATATAAATAAACATTGATTGATCGATTGATTCTTAGAAATGTCATATCGCACTCATGTTTCAGAAATGTGTTTGACAATTCTCAAGCAATACTTCTTTTTAGACAGGTGGACTATCAGGGTCTCCAAAGTGAACTCAATTCAACAAAAGTGTCCCGTGCTCGCTTACCTTTCCAGACAGGTAACTCCGAGGGATGACTGACACAGTTGTCAGTGACAGACATCACTTCCAGGGAGTAGTCCTGTCCACACTCCAGTGGGCTGATGCTCAGCTCGGGCCAAGTGGTGTTAAAGAATGTCTGTGTGTCGTTGTATGAGATGGCGGCCATGTAACTGTCCGCTTGACTTGAGGCATTCCAGACGATGGTGAGTCCTTGCGACTGGCAGTCTAAATGGGTATCCACCTGGGGCCCACAAGGGACTGGAAGAAGAAAAGCAGGTCTGCATTTCAGAGAGTAATACAGTGGAAAGTGGGGAAAAAATGTCTTTAAGTGTGTATGGAGATGAGTCAAGGGAGCAACTTGACATCCTGGCATTTTGAAAACATTGTTTTGAATAACACTGAATCGTTACTACTGGCTTTGAAATGTTTGCTAATTTAAAATATACTTTGGTATTGGATTTGGATGGGGGACCGGTACATTTTAGAAGCGGTATTGTCACGGCGCGGGCTCGATCCCGCGTGTCATCTGCAGCAAGGGCGCCCACAAGGCGATCAGCAATCAACACACCTGGGACTGATGAGGACGAGCGGTATAAGGACCAGTGGACTCAAGGTTCAAGGTTCAACTTTATTGTCCCCGCGGGGAAATTTGTCTTGGGCACAGTGCATCATTGCTTTCTTAACATACCCAAAAACAACAGAACAAAAACACAAGCACAGACACAACCACAACCATACAACTAACATTTAAACATCAGAACATGGAGCTTGATAGACATAGGTGGCACTTTGATGTAGGCATAAAATCTACAGTATGGAGATAAAGATAAAGTACCAATGTGCATTGCACTAGAGCTCATGGATAAAGTGCTGTGTGCTAAAGTGCTTAGTTCTAAAGTGCTATGTGCTAAAGTGCTATGTGCTAAAAAAAGTGCTAACCTATGTATTAAAATTATATTGCACATTGTTGCTCAGCTTAATGGAGGCTGGAACAAATGATAATTTAAGGCGGTTAGATTTGCATAGTGGGACCCGGAGTCTTCTCCCTGATGGCAGGGTTCCATATTCAGGAAAGAGTGGGTGTTGTGAGTTGGAAATAATTTTCTTAGCTTTTTTCCTAACTGCCTGCTCATAGATGCTCTGTATAGGCTCATATTCTTTCCTCCCTACGATTTTCATTGCCGTTTTATGCATGCCGGCCAGTTTGCTTTTTAGCTTAACGGTTAGGTTGCCAAACCATGAGGTGATCCCGTATCTAATGATGCTCTCTACAATGGCACGGTAGAAAATCATCATGATGTGGCTGCTTGCGCCGTACAATCTAAATCTTCGCAAAAAATATAGCCTCTGTTGCAGTCTATTGCACAGTTTGTCAATATGTGTCTTCCAGCAGAGAAGATTATCAATATGAACCCCTAAATATTTATATGAGGATACCTGGGTGATTTCCTGATTTTTGATGACCACTGGCTCATGGTCAGATCCTTGCCGGAACTTAATCATTCGTTACCCTAGTAAGCACCCCTTGTCTGGCTTCTATCCTGCGTATTCGCTCTTCCCCTGTGACTTCCTTGTTTCCGTGTTTGATGTCCGTGATGTCCTCCCGCAGTGCTTTCCCCGAGTTCTCCTGTGATCCCCCTGTTGTTCCCCTCTGGATTCTGGACCGCCTCCCTTCATCCTCGACCTCCGCTTGGACACGGACATCTGACGCCTCGCCATTCTCCCTGACTATTTCCGCCTGCTCACGGACTGCCTTCCTGCCTCCTTCCCTCTCCTCGTTCAACATTTGGTAACACACTACAGCTAATCACACACATAGCCTCACAAACACTTTTGAATTAGTCACACTCCATTCTCTAGTTTATTTATAGTATTATTGTTGATTATTATATATATTGTAATATATATAATAAAATACATATAGCTATATTTTCCCCTTGTGTCTGTGCCGTCAACTCTCTCCTGCACACATATAACAGGTATAGTACCGAATATGATTCACTAGTATCGCGGTACTACACTAATACCGGTATACCGTACTGTAATATATATATATATAGAGCTATTAGAGATGCGCGGATAGGCAATTATTTCATCCGCAACCGCATCACAAAAGTCGTCAACCATCCGCCATCCACCCGAACTAACATTTAATCAAAACCGCACCCGCCCGCACCCGCCCGTTGTTATATATCTAATATAGACGATGCAAGGCATTAGTGAGGTTATAAAGCTTTTGCCTGTTAAAGAAAGGAGACTGATCCAATGCAGCAGAGACATTCAATGCGTGCCACACTGTCACGGCCCAGACGCACACCAGTGCGCAATCATCTGGGAGCCGCGCTGAGCGCACCTCCAAGCGCGCTCGCGCCACTCAAACTGCTGCAGGCAGCTGCGTTCTATCTTGTTTTGACATCCTGTGGCACTCTTCTGGGATCACGGCGGACGAAACTGCTCATGCTCAGGGTGTTTGTGGAGATTCGGGGTTTTTGCACAAATGTGATGCACCATGTTAGATGTCCCGGTTTTGTGACTGTCGTAGACATAAACAGCGTCGCAGCTCTTGCAAATCACGTAGCCAGCATTACTATCATCCTGATTTACAACCTCATAAAAACGAGTCCACGCTGAACTTTTCTGGCCTTTTTTCCCCCTGGTCTTTAGTATTCCCTTTTTTAGTTTGTCGCGTACCACGTTTGCTGCCGGCGTTGCCATCTCTTTTTTTTTTCTTCTTCTGTTGTGGCATATGCTGCAGGTGCCTGCTCGTTTTTCGTATGTGGGTAACAACATTTAACTTTGTATATATATTTCCGAATTGGTTTAACTGCCACCCGCCTGAATCTATTTAAAATCTAATTTTTTTTTATTTCAACCGCCCGACCCGACCCGCGGATAAAATCTAATTTTTTTTTATTTCAACCGCCCCACCCGCGGATAATCCGCGGACTCCGCGGTTGTGTCCGCAAACCGCGCATCTCTAAGAGCTATACTGCCCCCTTGTGTCTGTGCCGTCAACTCCCTCCTGCACACATATAACAGGTATAGTACCAAATATGATTCATTAGTATCACGGTACTACACTAATACCGGTATACCGTACTGTAATATATACAGGTAAAAGCCAGTAAATTAGAATATTTTGAAAAACTTGATTTATTTCAGTAATTGCATTCAAAAGGTGTAACTTGTACATTATATTTATTCATTGCACACAGACTGATGCATTCAAATGTTTATTTCATTTAATTTTGATGATTTGAAGTGGCAACAAATGAAAATCCAAAATTCCGTGTGTCACAAAATTAGAATATTACTTAAGGCTAATACAAAAAAGGGATTTTTAGAAATGTTGGCCAACTGAAAAGTATGAAAATGAAAAATATGAGCATGTACAATACTCAATACTTGGTTGGAGCTCCTTTTGCCTCAATTACTGCGTTAATGCGGCGTGGCATGGAGTCGATGAGTTTCTGGCACTGCTCAGGTGTTATGAGAGCCCAGGTTGCTCTGATAGTGGCCTTCAACTCTTCTGCGTTTTTGGGTCTGGCATTCTGCATCTTCCTTTTCACAATACCCCACAGATTTTCTATGGGGCTAAGGTCAGGGGAGTTGGCGGGCCAATTTAGAAGAGAAATACCATGGTCCGTAAACCAGGCACGGGTAGATTTTGCGCTGTGTGCAGGCGCCAAGTCCTGTTGGAACTTGAAATCTCCATCTCCATAGAGCAGGTCAGCAGCAGGAAGCATGAAGTGCTCTAAAACTTGCTGGTAGACGGCTGCGTTGACCCTGGATCTCAGGAAACAGAGTGGACCGACACCAGCAGATGACATGGCACCCCAAACCATCACCCAACCATGCAAATTTTGCATTTCCTTTGGACTCTTACCACGCCGCATTAACGCAGTAATTGAGGCAAAAGGAGCTCCAACCAAGTATTGAGTATTGTACATGCTCATATTTTTCATTTTCATACTTTTCAGTTGGCCAACATTTCTAAAAATCCCTTTTTTGTATTAGCCTTAAGTAATATTCTAATTTTGTGACACACGGAATTTTGGATTTTCATTTGTTGCCACTTCAAATCATCAAAATGAAATGAAATAAACATTTGAATGCATCAGTCTGTGTGCAATGAATAAATATAATGTACAAGTTACACCTTTTGAATGCAATTACTGAAATAAATCAAGTTTTTCAAAATATTCTAATTTACTGGCTTTTACCTGTATATTTATATAGAGCTATACTGCCCCCTTGTGGCTGTGCCGTTAACTCCCTCTTGCACACATATAACAGGTATAGTACCGAATATGATTCATTAGTATCGCGGTACTACACTAATACCCGTATACCGTACAACCCTAGTCCAATGTTAGTCTGAGCTTGTAATCTCTACAAACAACATACGTTTTAAAGATTGGATTTGAATTTAGTCTCACCAGAATCCATGTAGATGGGTTGAGAGGGCATGCTGGGGCAGATGCTATCATGGTGGCAGACCGTGACAGTGTAGAGTCGGCCACATTTCAGGTTTGGTACCCTGCAACTGGTTGTAGTGGAACTGCAGCTCAAAAGTCGATCCTCTTCATCTACTATACTGGCGGTGAACGAGTTAATTTCGGGTTGACCGTGCCATGAAATCACAGCCTCATTTGCAGTACAGTCCAAAGAGGCAGTGACGTTATCTGGAGGGCAAGCCGCTGAAATAACAAGTGTTGGACATTTTGTCTTTAATTAAAAAAAAGGCAAAGGTACATTATTGTTGCAAAATAGGATTTTTTTTTTGGTAAGAAAAAAAACCTCACCTGTTTCTATGGTGACCGCCTCACTCTGGCTGCTGTTGCACATGAAGTTGGAGCCAATGACGTGTGCTGTGTAAAAGGTGCTGCACTTCAAGCCAACGAACGTGCAGGTTAAGCCCATTGTGTTGCAGCTGTGAACAACGCCGTCGCTGTCCCTCGCCATGGCGATGTAGAAAAGCGTGCTGCCTGTCACTGCCCAGGAGACTGTGATGGAGTCGGCTCCGCATTCCTTGACCGCTGTCACATTACGGGGTTTGCATGGGACTAGAGGGGAGAGGGTGAGCCGATGTAATGTTATTATTCCATTGACGGAAGAAACAAACAACCATACCCCCCCCCCCCCCCCCCCCCCCCAACTCTACGCCACGACAATAAATAGTATCAATTGTCCATAGAATTGTTCGAAGTGCATACCATTGTATCCTTTGTTGTTAGTCTGCAACAGAAAATATCTAAGTGCATCAATTTGCCTGAAATATATAAAAAAAAAAAAAAAACTTTAAAAAAAAAAAAGTAGTTTGAATTTCCAGGATGGTGGAATGTGTTGAAGGTGGAATGGTGTGAATAGGTACAAAAATGTGGAAATGGTGGAAGTTTGAAAAATGGCCAATTTATTTTGAATGGGAAAAATGTACCGGAAAACCCTGGAATTCTTGGAAATCTGGGAATTTTGGGGAAAGTGGGAATTTTTCCAGTTCAAAAAACATTGTAGTTTTTTGTCCTGATTAAGAGGAATGTTTTGACGGGGGAACGGTGGAAATGTGTTGAAAAATGTGGGAAGAGTAGTCGCCAGAAAAAAGGGTGGAAATAGGGCTTTGGAAAAGCAGGAATTCTGGAAAATCCTGCAATTTTTTTTTAACTTGGAAAAAAAAGTAGTTTGAATTTCCAGGATGTTGGAATGTGTTGAAGGTGGAATGGTTTGAAATGGTTGAAAAATGTGGAAATGGTGGAAGTTTGAAAAATGGCCAATTCATTTTGAATGGGAAAAATGTCCCGGAAAACCCTGGAATTCTTGGAAATCTGGGAATTTTGGGAAAAGTGGGAATTTTTCCAGTTCAAAAAACATTGTAGTTTTTTGTCCTGATTAAGAGGAATGTTTTGACGGGGGAACGGTGGAAATGTGTTGAAAAATGTGGGAAGAGTAGTCGCCAGAAAAAAGGGTGGAAATAGGGCTTTGGAAAAGCAGGAATTCTGGAAAATCCTGCAATTTTTTTTTAACTTGGAAAAAAAAGTAGTTTGAAATTCCAGGATGTTGGAATGTGTTGAAGGTGGAATGGTTTGAAATGGTTGAAAAATGTGGAAATGGTGGAAGTTTGAAAAATGGCCAATTCATTTTGAATGGGAAAAATGTCCCGGAAAACCCTGGAATTCTTGGAAATCTGGGAATTTTTCAAGGGAAAATCCGCGATTCCCGAATAGCCTGAACAGTTTGAAGTTTGAAAGGTTTGAATCAGATGAAAAATGTGGGAGTTGCGGAACTGTGAAGAATGTCCCATTGATTTCAATGGGAATTTCCCAAAATGTTGGGAATTTCGGGGAAAATCTGGAATTTTTTTGAAAATGGTAAACAACTTGACTGGTCTGAATGACTTAAAATGGTTAGTGTTGACATTTTTCAAATCGGTCGAGAGATGTTGAAGTAGTAACATGTTGAATTGAGAAATTATATTACAGAATTCCTGGAATTTCGGGAAAACCGGGCATTTTTCCAGTTCAAAAAACAACTTGGTTTTTTTTCCTCATTAAGAGGAATGTTTTGACAGTAGAAGGGTTGAAATGCGTTGAAAAATGTGGATGGAGTAGTCGCCAGAAAAAAGGGTGGAAATAGGGCTTTGGAAAACCAGGAATTCTGGAAAATCCTGGTATTTTTTTTAACTTGGAAAAAAAAGTAGTTTTAATTTCCAGGATGTTGGAATGTGTTGAAGGTGGAATGGTTTGAAATGGTTGAAAAATGTGGAAATGGTGGAAGTTTGAAAAATGGCCAATTCATTTTGAATGGGAAAAATGTCCCGGAAAATCCTGGAATTCTTGGAAATCTGGGAATTTTGGGAAAAGTGGGAATTTTTCCAGTTCAAAAAACATTGTAGTTTTTTGTCCTGATTAAGAGGAATGTTTTGACGGTGGAACGGTTGAAATGTGTTGAAAAATGTTGGAAGACTAGTCGCCAGAAAAAAGGGTGGAAATAGGGCTTTGGAAAAGCAGGAATTCTGGAAAATCCTGCAATTTTTTTTTAACTTGGAAAAAAAAGTAGTTTGAAATTCCAGGATAGTGGAATGTGTTGAAGGTGGAATGGTTTGAAATGGTTGAAAAATGTGGAAATGGTGGAAGTTTGAAAAATGGCCAATTCATTTTGAATGGGAAAAATGTCCCGGAAAACCCTGGAATTATTGGAAATCTGGGAATTTTGGGAAAAGTGGGAATTTTTCCAGTTCAAAAAACATTGTAGTTTTTTGTCCTGATTAAGAGGAATGTTTTGACGGGGGAACGGTGGAAATGTGTTGAAAAATGTGGGAAGAGTAGTCGCCAGAAAAAAGGGTGGAAATAGGGCTTTGGAAAAGCAGGAATTCTGGAAAATCCTGCAATTTTTTTTTAACTTGGAAAAAAAAGTAGTTTGAAATTCCAGGATAGTGGAATGTGTTGAAGGTGGAATGGTTTGAAATGGTTGAAAAATGTGGAAATGGTGGAAGTTTGAAAAATGGCCAATTCATTTTGAATGGGAAAAATGTCCCGGAAAACCCTGGAATTCTTGGGATTTTGGGGAATTTTTCAAGGGAAAATTCGCGATTCCCGAATAGCCTGAACAGTTTGAAGTTTGAAAGGTTTGAATCAGATGAAAAATGTGGGAGTTGCGGAACTGTGAAGAATGTCCCATTGATTTCAATGGGAATTTCCCAAAATTTTGGGAATTTCGGGGAAAAGCTGGAATTTTTTTGAAAATGGTAAACAACTTGAATGGTCTGAATGACATAAAATGTTAGTGTTGACATTTTTCAAATCGGTCGAGAGATGTTGAAGTAGTAACATGTTGAATTGAGAAATTATATTACAGAATTCCTGGAATTTCGGGAAAACCTGGAATTTTTGCAGTTCAAAAAACATTCTAGTTTTTTATCCTGATTAAGAAGAATGTTTGGACGGTAGAACGGTTGAAATGTGTTGAAAAATGTGGAATGAGTAGTTGCCAGAAAAAAGGGTGGAAATAGGGCTTTAGAAAACCAGGAATTCTGGAAAATCCTGGCATTTTTTTGAACTTGTAAAAAAAAGTAGTTTGAATTTCCAGGATGGTGGAATGTGTTGAAGGTGGAATGGTTTGAATAGGTAGAAACATGTGGAAATGGTGGAAGTTTGAAAAATGGCCAATTCATTTTGAATGGGAAAAATGTCCCGGAAAACCCTGGAATTCTGGGAAATCTGAGAATTTTCGGAATTTGTCAAGGAAAAGCCCGCGATTCCCGAATAGGCTGAACAGTTTGAAGTTGGAACGCTTTGAATCAGATGAAAAATGTGGGAGTTGCGGAACTGTGAAGAATGTCCCATTGACTTCAACGGAAATTTCCCAAAATTTTGGGAATTTCGGGGTAAAGCTGGAATTTTTTTGAAAATGGTAAACAACTTGAATGGTCTGAATGACTTAAAATGATTAGTGTTGACATTTTTCAAATCGGTCGAGAGATGTTGAAGTAGTAACATGTTGAATTGAGAAATTATATTACAGAATTCCTGGAATTTCGGGAAAACCGGGCATTTTTCCAGTTCAAAAAACAACTTGTTTTTTTTTCCTCATTAAGAGGAATGTTTTGACAGTAGAAGGGTTGAAATGCGTTGAAAAATGTGGATGGAGTAGTCGCTAGAAAAAAGGTTGGAAATAGGGCTTTGGAAAACCAGGAATTCTGGAAAATCCTGGAAATTTTTTTAACTTAGAAAAAGGGAAGTTTGAATTTCCAGAATAGTGGAATGTGTTGAAGGTGGAATGGTTTAAATAGGTTGAAAAATGTGGAAATGGTGGAAGTTTGAAAAATGGCCAATTCATTTTGAATGGGAAAAATGTCCCGGAAAACCCTGGAATTCTTGGAAATCTAGGAATTTGGGGAATTTTTCAAGGGAAAATTCGCGATTCCCGAATAGCCTGAACAGTTTGAAGTCTTAAAGGTTTGAATCAGATGAAAAATGTGGGAGTTGCGGAACTGTGAAGAATGTCCCATTGATTTCAATGGGAATTTCCCAAAATTTTGGGAATTTCGGGGAAAAGCTGGAATTTTTTTGAAAATGGTAAACAACTTGAATGGTCTGAATGACATAAAATGTTAGTGTTGACATTTTTCAAATCGGTCGAGAGATGTTGAAGTAGTAACATGTTGAATTGAGAAATTATATTACAGAATTCCTGGAATTTCGGGAAAACCTGGAATTTTTGCAGTTCAAAAAACATTCTAGTTTTTTATCCTGATTAAGAAGAATGTTTGGACGGCAGAACGGTTGAAATGTGTTGAAAAATGTGGAATGAGTAGTTGCCAGAAAAAAGGGTGGAAATAGGGCTTTGGAAAACCAGGAATTCTGGAAAATCCTGGCATTTTTTTGAACTTGTAAAAAAAAGTAGTTTGAATTTCCAGGATGGTGAAATGTGTTGAAGGTGGAATGGTTTGAATAGGTAGAAACATGTGGAAATGGTGGAAGTTTGAAAAATGGCCAATTCATTTTGAATGGGAAAAATGTCCCGGAAAACCCTGGAATTCTGGGAAATCTGGTAATTTTCGAAATTTGTCAAGGAAAAGCCCGTGATTCCTGAATAGGCTGAACAGTTTGAAGTTGGATCGGTTTCAATCGGGTGAAAAATGTGGAAGGTAGAGCGCGCCAAAATCTGGAGAAGAAGTTTAATAATAAATAGATGAATTTTGGTGTAGAAAACCATATGTGTGAATGTTTGCAGCATTCACACAATAAGAAATTCTAATTAACATTAACTAAAGAGCACAATATATAAAACATTTTAACGTACAGACAAAAATGTATTAAACAATGTGTGCTGATTTTTGTTTTCAAAATGAGGAAGTCCCAATTACTGACTGATACTGATAAAGCATGATCCCCGGGGTCACACGGTATTTTACCCCGGTAAAAATACAAGGAAAGAACAAACTTGTGTGCTTATTAGAGGACATTCAAAGTGAACTCGCTGCAGGACTGCTTGTATCAACGCTTAAATCAGAGATTTTACCTAAAAGCTTTACTAAACAGAGAAGTTTCCACATGTTTCTTAAAAGTTTCAACACAGTCAAGATCACGAAGGGACTGGTGCAAGTTGTTCCAGAGTCTGGGAGCTATAGCCTGGAATGCCAGGTCTCCACAGGTTTTAAAACAAGTTTTTGGAATCTTTAGAAGACCCTGGCCTTAAGACCGGAGGCTACGCACTGAAGAGTAGGACCATAGCAAGTCAGTGATGTACTGAGGGGCCCCACCATGCAACGCACGGAATGTCAGGACTAAGATCTTAAACTCAATGCGGAATTTAACTGGAAGCCAATGAAGGCTGGATAAAACGGGGGTGATATGGACTGTTCTGGGTGCACCGGTCAGAAGTCTGGCAGCCGCATTTTGTACCGTCTGAAGTCTCTTTAGCGTTGACTTGTTGAAGAGAGTGAAGAGAGAATTGCAACAGCCAATGCGAGACGAAATGAACGCGTGAATGATCATTTCCAGATCCAATTACTCACTTTAGAAATATTTCTGAGATGATAGAAACAGTTTTTGGTCAGTTGACGACAGTGACCCTCCAAAGACATGGACTGATCAAACACAACCCCAAGGTTTCCGAGGATGCTTTTAACAGATGCACCCAGAACACCAAGGGAGTTCTTGATCAGGGGGACTTTTCTATCGGGAGGAATGATCAGTTTCCGTTTTGTTAGAATTTATCTGGACGAAATTTGAGGACAACCCGTTTTAGATACAGGATACGCACTCCAAGAACTCAGATAAAAAGTGAAACTCTGAATCATTGACTGTACCGTATTTTCCGCACTATTAGCCGCACCTAAAAACCACAAATTTACTCAAAAGCTGACAGTGCGGCTTATAACCCGGTGCGCTTTATACATGGATTAATATTAAGATACATTTTCATAAAGTTTCGGTCTCGCAACTACGGTAAACAGCCGCCATCTTTTTTCCCCCGTAGAAGAGGAAGCGCTTCTTCTTCTACGGCAAGCAACCGCCAAGGTAAGCACCCGTCCCCATAGAAGAGGAAGCGCTTCTTCTTCTACTGTAAGCAACCACCCGCCCCCGTAGAAGAAGAAGAAGCGCGCGGATATTACGTTTCATTTCCTTTGTGTGTTTACATCTGTAAAGACCACAAAATGGCTCCTACTAAGCGACAGGTTTCCGGTTCATGAAAAGACGCAATCTCTCCATCCGCACACGGACTACTATTTCACAGCAACTGCCTAAAGACTTTCAAGAAAAGCTGGCTACTTTCCGTGCATATTGTAAAAACAAGATAGCTGAAAAAAAGATCCGGCCAGAGAACATTATCAACATGGACGAGGTTCCACTGACTTTTGATATTCCTGTGAACCGCACTGTGGATACAACGGGAGCACGTACGGTGAATATTCGCACCACAGGGAATGAGAAGTCATCCTTCACTGTGGTTCTAGCTTGCCATGCTAATGGCCAGAAACTTCCACCCATGGTGATATTCAAAAGGAAGACCTTGCCAAAAGAGACCTTTCCAGCCGGCGTCATCATAAAAGCTAACTCGAAGGGATGGATGGATGAAGAAAAGATGAGCGAGTGGTTAAGGGAAGTTTACGCGAAGAGGCCGGGTGGCTTTTTTCACGCAGCTCCGTCCATGTTGATATACGACTCCATGCGCGCCCACATCACGCTGGTTTTTAATATATTATTAAAGTTTGACTGACCTATCTGACTGTTTTTTTGACATTCCTTTAGCGCAGTTAGATGCGGCTTATAACACGGGGCGGCTTATAGGTGGACAAAGTTTTGAAATATGCCGTTCATTGAAGGCGCGGCTTATAACCCAGGGCGGCTTATGGTGCGGAAAATACGGTAGTTTATGTTTTGTTCATGGCTGATAATGACTGTGACTGGCAGGTTCAATTGTTGTTTTTATGGAAGAAATGATTGTTGTCCTTACCTGTCTCAGCAACGGGGCCAAGTTTCCTTGGACTGGCACATTTGTCATCAAAAGCTGTGATGAAGATGGTCAAATACTCTCCACAGTGAACACCCTCCATGGCACAGCTATTGGACAATGTGCTGCAGTTGTAGTGGCTCTTTCCCTTATTGCCAAAAGCATCCACCGTGTAACGTAGTGCACCCTCGGCGAGGTCCCACGTGCTGACCAGAAGGTTAGAGTTGCAGTCGGCAGATGTTTGCAGATTTTGGGGTATACAGGGTTCTGGAGGTAAACGCAGAAATTTGATACATTTCTATTCAGTTACAGTTATGTTCATAATAATAGCAGTGTGTTTAAAAAGGCGAGTAAACCTCAAAATTCTTCAAATAAATTGTATTTTAAGGTACACAGGGTTGGACTCCGCCAAGGCTGCCCTTTGTCACCGATTCTGTTCATAACTTTTATGGACAGAATTTCTAGGCGCAGTCAAGGCGTTGAGGGGATCCGGTTTGGTGGCTGCAGGATTAGGTCTCTGCTTTTTGCAGATGATGTGGTCCTGATGGCTTCATCTGGCCAGGATCTTCAGCTCTCACTGGATCGGTTCGCAGCCGAGTGTGAAGCGACTGGGATGAGAATCAGCACCTCCAAGTCCGAGTCCATGGTTCTCGCCCGGAAAAGGGTGGAGTGCCATCTCCGGGTTGGGGAGGAGATCTTGCCCCAAGTGGAGGAGTTCAAGTACCTCGGAGTCTTGTTCACGAGTGAGGGACGAGTGGATCGTGAGATCGACAGACGGATCGGTGCGGCGTCTTCAGTAATGCGGACGCTGTATCGATCCGTTGTGGTGAAGAAGGAGCTGAGCCGGAAGGCAAAGCTCTCAATTTACCGGTCGATCTACGTTCCCATCCTCACCTATGGTCATGAGCTTTGGGTTATGACCGAAAGGACAAGATCACGGGTACAAGCGGCCGAAATGAGTTTCCTCCGCCGAGTGGCGGGGCTCTCCCTTAGAGATAGGGTGAGAAGCTCTGTCATCCGGGAGGACCTCAAAGTAAAGCCGCTGCTCCTCCACATGGAGAGGAGCCAGATGAGGTGGTTCGGGCATCTGGTCAGGATGCCACCCGAGCGCCTCCCTAGGGAGGTGTTTAGGGCACATCCGACTGGTAGGAGGCCACGAGGAAGACCCAGGACACGTTGGGAAGACTATGTCTCCCGGCTGGCCTGGGAACGCCTCGGGATCCCCCGGGAGGGGCTGGACAAAGTGGCTGGGGAGAGGGAAGTCTGGACTTCCCTGCTTAGGCTGCTGCCCCCGCGACCCGACCTTGGATAAGCGGAAGAAGATGGATGGATGGATGGACAAATGCATTGGGGACACTGCACATTCTGTTTCAAAGCCAGAAATTTGGAAAAAAGTCATTGAATTTGATCATATTTTACAGAAAGTCAAGAAATAAAAAACAAACAAATAGCAGTGTTGACATCTTTCTTTACAAAACTCAAATGTACTGTATAAGCTAAGAAATGCCTGCAGATTAAACTTTCCTGAGAATCATGAACTAATATTTAGTTGCATACCCACGGTTTCTGATAACTGCTTCACACCTGTGGCACATGGAGTCCACCAACTTCTGGCAGCGGTCAACAGGTAAATGCAGCCCAGGACAATTGTACTACGTTCCACAATTCCTCTGCATTTCTTGGTTTTGCCTCATAAACAGCATTTTTTTAAAGGGGAACATTATCACCAGACCTATGTAAGCGTCAATATATACCTTGATGTTGCAGAAAAAAGACCATATATATTTTTAACCGATTTCCGAACTCTAAATGGGTCAATTTTGGCGAATTAAACACCTTTCTAATATTCACTCTCGGAGCGATGACGTCACAACGTGACGTCACATCAGGAAGCAATCCGCCATTTTCTCAAACACCGAGTCAAATCAGCTCTGTTATTTTCCGTTTTTTCGACTGTTTTCCGTACCTTGGAGACATCATGCCTTGTCGGTGTGTTGTCAGAGGGTGTAACAACACGAACAGGGACGGATTCAAGTTGCACCAGTGGCCCAAAGATGCCAAAGTGGCAAGAAATTGGACGTTTGTTCCGCACACTTTACCGACGAAAGCTATGCTACGACAGAGATGGCAAGAATGTGTGGATATCCTGCGACACTCAAAGCAGATGCATTTCCAACGATAAAGTCAAAGAAATCTGCCGCCAGACCCCCATTGAATCTGCCGGAGTGTGTGAGCAATTCAGGGACAAAGGACCTCGGTAGCACGGCAAGCAATGGCGGCAGTTTGTTACCGCAGACGAGCGAGCTAAACCCCCTGGATGTCTTGGCTCACACCATCCCGAAAATGATCAAGAGAAGAATATCGACCCTAGCTTCCCTGGCCTGCTGACATGAGGGTATGTCTACAGAATATATTAATTGATGAAAATTGGGCTGTCTGCACTCTCAAAGTGCATGTTGTTGCCAAATGTATTTCATATGCTGTAAACCTAGTTCATAGTTGTTAGTTTCCTTTAATGCCAAACAAACACATACCAATCGTTGGTTAGAAGGCGATCGCCGAATTCGTCCTCGCTTTCTCCCGTGTCGTTTTCGTCGGTTTCGCTTGCATACTGTTCAAACCGATATGGCTCAATAGCTTCAGTTTCTTCTTCAATTTCGTTTTCGCTACCTGCCTCCACACTACAACCATCCGTTTCAATACATTCGTAATCTGTTGAATCGCTTAAGCCGCTGAAATCCGAGTCTGAATCCGGGCTAATGTCGCTATAGCTTGCTGTTCTTTCCGCCATGTTTGTTTGTGTTGGCTTCACTATGTGACGTCACAGGAAAATGGACGGGTGGTTAAAATCAGGCATTTTGAAGCTTTTTTTTTAGGGATATTGCGTGATGGGTAAAATTTTGAAAAAAACTTTGAAAAAAATAATAAGCCACTGGGAACTGATTTTTAATGGTTTTAACAATTCTGAAATTGTGATAATGTTCCCCTTTAAGTCAGCCCACAAGTTTTCAAAGGGATTAAGGTCCGGGGATTGTGCTGGTCACTTCATTGCTTGAATTCTGTTTGTCTAGAACCATGATTTTGCTCTCTTGCTGGTGTGTTTGGGGTCATTGTCTTGTTGAAACACCCATTTCAAGGGCGTTTCCTCTTCAGCATACGGCAACATGACTTCTTCCAGTATTCTGATGTACTGAAACCGATCCATGATCCCTGGTATGCGATGAATAGGACCAACACCATAGTACGAGAAACATCCCCATATCATGATGCTTGCACCACCATGCTTCACCGTCTTCACTGTGTACTGTGACTCCAATTCAGTGTTTGCAGGACGTCTGACAAACTGTCTGTGGCCCTTAGACCCCAAAAGAACAATCTTACTCTCATCAGTCCACAAAATATTACGCCATTTCTTTTTAGGGCAGTCAATGTGTTCTTTGGCAAGATGTAACCGCTTCAGCACATGTCTTTTTTTAACAATGGGACTTTGCGGGGGCTTCTTTCTGGTAGCTTGGCTTCACATAGACGTGGTCTGATTGTTCCAGTACTCACAGGTATGATTGCTCTAGTACTCACAGGTCTGATTGTTCCAGTACTCACAGGTCTGATTGTTCCACTAGTCACAGGTATGATTGTTCCAGTACTCACAGGTATGATTGTTCCAGTACTCACAGGTCTGATTGTCCCAGTACTCACAGGTATGATTGTTCCAGTACTCACAGGTCTGATTGTTCCAGTACTCACAGGTATGATTGTTCCAGTACTCACAGGTCTGATTGTTCCAGTACTCACAGGTCTGATTGTTCCAGTACTCACAGGTATGATTGTTCCAGTACTCACAGGTCTGATTGTTCCAGTACTCACAGGCAGTCTTAGATCTTCTTTGATCCTCCTGGATCTGATCATTGGCTGAGCCTTTACCATTTTGGTTATTCTCCCATCCATTCCAATAGTCCTTTTTCTTTTTCTTCCTCGCCTTTCTGGTTGGTTCTCTATAGTGCCTCTGTAGAATGTTTATATACGGTATATAAAAAGTGCATGCGCAGCTGAGCTCTTTTTTACAAGAGCTCCGGTGTGTAGGGACCAGGTCATATTGTCAGTTATCTGCACCCCCAGGAGCTTGGTGCTGCTTACGATCTCCACTGCTGTGCCGCTGACGAACAGTCCTTTTTCTTCCTCGCCTTTCTGGTTTTGGCTGCCATTTTAAAGCGTTTGATATCAGTCTATAATTTTCTGCACTCCTTTATAGGTTTTCCCCTCTTTTATTAACTTCTTAATCAAAGAACGCTCTTCTTCAGTGTCTTGAACGACCCATCCTACTCTGTTTTTCAAGGACAAATGCACAGATGCCTTGATCCTTAAATAAGGACCACCTGGCTCATAGGACTCCTGAGGCAGCGGACAGGTACCGACAGGCCAAGCGGTGTGCGGCTTCAGCGGTCGCAGAGGCAAAAACTCGGACATGGGAGGAGTTTGGTGAGGCCATGGAAAACGACTTCCGGACGGCTTTGAAGCAATTCTGGACCACCATCCGCCGCCTCAGGAAGGGGAAGCAGTGCACTATCAACACCGTGTATGGCGAGGATGGTGTTCTGCTGACCTCGACTGCGGATGTTGTGGATCGGTGGAGGGAATACTTCGAAGACCTCCTCAATCCCACCAACACGTCTTCCTATGAGGAAGCAGTGCCTGGGGAGTCTGTGGTGGGCTCTCCTATTTCTGGGGCTAAGGTTGCTGAGGTAGTTAAAAAGCTCCTCGGTGGCAAGACCCCGGGGGTAGATGAGATCTGCCCGGAGTTCCTTAGGGCTCTGGATGCTGTGGGGCTGTCTTGGTTGACAAGACTCTGCAGCATCGCGTGGACATCGGGGGCGGTACCACTGGATTGGCAGACCGGAGTGGTGGTTCCTCTCTTTAAGAAGGGGAACCGGAGGGTGTGTTCTAACTATCGTGGGATCACACTTCTCAGCCTTCCCGGTAAGGTCTATTCAGGTGTACTGGAGAGGAGGCTACGCCGGATAGTCGAACCTCGGATTCAGGAGGAACAGTGTGGTTTTCGTCCTGGTCGTGGAACTGTGGACCAGCTCTATACTCTCGGCAAGGTCCTTGAGGGTGCATGGGAGTTTGCCCAACCAGTCTACATGTGTTTTGTGGACTTGGAGAAGGCATTCGACCGTGTCCCTCGGGAAGTCCTGTGGGGAGTGCTCAGAGAGTATGGGGTATCGGACTGTCTGATTGTGGCAGTCCGCTCCCTGTATGATCAGTGCCAGAGCTTGGTCCGCATTGCCGGGAGTAAGTCGGACACGTTTCCAGTGAGGGTTGGACTCCGCCAAGGCTGCCCTTTGTCACCCATTCTGTTCATAACTTTTATGGACAGAATTTCTAAGCGCAGTCAAGGCGTTGAGGGGATCTGGTTTGGTGGCTGCAGGATTAGGTCTCTGCTTTTTGCAGATGATGTGGTCCTGATGGCTTCATCTGGCCAGGATCTTCAGCTCTCACTGGATCGGTTCGCAGCTGAGTGTGAAGCGACTGGGATGAGAATCAGCACCTCCAAGTCCGAGTCCATGGTTCTCGCCCGGAAAAGGGTGGAGTGCCATCTCCGGGTTGGGGAGGAGATCTTGCCCCAAGTGGAGGAGTTCAAGTACCTCGGAGTCTTGTTCACGAGTGAGGGAAGAGTGGATCGTGAGATCGACAGGCGGATCGGTGCGGCGTCTTCAGTAATGCGGACGCTGTATCGATCCGTTGTGGTGAAGAAGGAGCTGAGCCGGAAGGCAAAGCTCTCAATTTACCGGTCGATCTACGTTCCCATCCTCACCTATGGTCATGAGCTTTGGGTTATGACCGAAAGGACAAGATCACGGGTACAAGCGGCCGAAATGAGTTTCCTCCGCCGGGTGGCGGGGCTCTCCCTTAGAGATAGGGTGAGAAGCTCTGCCATCCGGGGGGAGCTCAAAGTAAAGCCGCTGCTCCTCCACATGGAGAGGAGCCAGATGAGGTGGTTCGGGCATCTGGTCAGGATGCCACCCGAACGCCTCCCTAGGGAGGTGTTTAGGGCACGTCCGACCGGTAGGAGGCCGCGGGGAAGACCCAGGACACGTTGGGAAGACTATGTCTCCCGGCTGGCCTGGGAACGCCTCGGGGTCCCACAGGAAGAGCTGGACGAAGTGGCTGGGGAGAGGGAAGTCTGGGCTTCCCTGCTTAGGCTGCTGCCCCCGCGACCCGACCTCGGATAAGCGGAAGAAGATGGATGGATGGATGGATGTTTAACACCTTTTTTTCCCCACACAATCAATGACCTCACTAATTGAACTCAGCACTGCTATTTTTTTTAACACGGTCCTTTCAGTAAATGATTCAGTTTCAGAGAATCAGCATCATGCCTGTTGGGTCTGTTGGTTTTCTATACCTTTACTAAACCTTCCAGAAACGTACTTGCAGTGTAGAAGTTGAAATTCTAACAAAAAACAGTGATTCATCTCACTAGTGATGTGGGACTGATTGATTGAAACTTTTATTAGTAGATTGCACAGTACAGTACATATTCCGTACAATTGACCACTAAATGGTAAGACCCGAATAAGTTTTTCAACTTGTTTAAGTCCACGTTAATCAATTCATGGTAATTGCACATTTGTAATTTGCCAATTACAAAGTTTTCATTAATCCTTCCAATGTTTGATATAAAATGTCATAAATTAATCAAAATTGAGAAATGCAAGACAATTTTTGGCTCTAAGTTAGGATCTGTCAAGACTTGGTCCGGGGTGTGTGCTTTTCCAGGATGCAACGGAAAGTTGGCACGGGCGAGACGGGAATTAAGGTACATGATTTATTTATTAACTATAAATACAAAAAAAAGATCAAACAAAAAGTGCGCACAGTGGCGGAGAATAAACTATGAACAATTAAACAAAACTTGCAAACTATGGCTTGAATAAAGAAAACTTACTTGGCATGGACAAAAAAGGACATGGACATGAAAAAATGGACAGAGCATAAATGTGATGTGAGGTCGTCAGTACGAACAACAGAAAATGAATGAACTTAAATACTATGGACATGATTAGTGAAAGCAGGTGCGTGACTCAAAACGTGAAACAGGTGCGTGACGTGACAGGTAAAAACTAATGGGTTGCTACGGTGACAAACAAGAGTGCACAATGAGTCCAAACGTGGAACAGGTGAAACTAATGGGGTAATCATGGAAACAAGACAAGGGAGTGAAAAGACAGAAACTAAAGAGTCCTATAACTAAACAAAAACATGACTTAACACAAAACATGATTACACAGACATGACAGGATCACAGCTTAGTTTTGAACTGGAAAAATACGAATTTGCTCCCAATAAAACTGTGATCTGCATCCAACAATGGAAATTTCAACACATCTCACAGCATGCAAACGACTGTCTTGTACCTGTATCATACCTGTGCGAATATCAACTGTCGAGCTGGTCTGACTTTTGCAATGCCCAGAGATGGAGTCGACGGTGAAGAAGTATTGTCGCCCACACAAAGTATTTGTGAAATAGCATGAGTTGTCTACAGTGAGACACTCTTGAATCACACCCTGGGAACAGAAATATATATATTTTTTTAGTTAAAGAATTTGACAGTTTTCACACAAAATAATAATATTGATAGCACCTGGGAGTCTACAGCCCTGGCCGTGTAGTGCTCGGTGTTGTTTGTATGTTCCCAGGAAAAGATGATGACTTGGCTGGAACAATCGTGCAACAACTCCAAGTTCTTGGGGCCACAGGGGACTTGAAGAAAAGAAAATAGCGACTTACAAATGTCTTTGTTTTACACTTTATTACATGGAGAGATAAAAAGAAGCAGGGTTAAATAGAAGCATTGCTAAACTGTTTTCAGGTTTAAAATGACCTTGATACTGAGGACTGCATGACAGTGTTGCTTTGTATGAGGCAGGGCCGGCCCGTGGCATAGGCCGTATAGGCAAATGCTAAGGGCGCCGTCCATCAGGGGGCGCCACGCCAGTGCCACAAATGTTGGAGAAAAAAGAAAAAAGAAAAAAAAAGTTGGTACTATTATTTCTAAATACAAAAAAATAATCCCACGTTAATTAAAATGCAAAGTAAAGCCTATTTAATAGAAATATTATTTGTTACAACATTACGCACGGTGCGCCCCCTCCCTTCCCGTATCATGACTCTTTTTGGACGTCACCACATCAAAAAATCAACACAAGATGTCAAAACGGCCAAAACTGTCAGGTGCCCAGGGAAGAAAAAAGAGAAAAGAAGAGGAGGAGAAACGAGAAAAAGACAGAGGTAGCAGGTAGGTAACGTTAGCCTACATGAAATTATTTGTCTGTTACAGAATGTGATAGTAACCTGGCTTTTTAGCATTAAGCTAATGTTACATGATTCGGCAATTGCTAATCAATAAATAGCTAGTTCTGTTTTAACGTCGGGTTAATATTGTGGAGGGGGCTAAATTGTTATGGAAAATAATAATGTAACGTTAGGTAATTACAGTACTCCCACCCTTACATTCCTCAGGGACATTTGTATTAGATCTTTTAAGCAGGTGTTTTTTGTTTACATTGTTATTGCCTTCTGGTTAGCTAATGTTTGCCCTGCAGGTAATAGTCACTTTTCCACCCCTTTATATATTAGATCAGATTGGTTAGGGCCGGGCCTGGTATGAGGTTTCAGGTTATAACACAAACATGAGGTCATTACAAGCGGGATGAACACAACACATTGTGATGAATCTGGCAAAGCTCAATAGCATAATCAGTTTTCAAAGGAAACGCCTAGAGACCGTACACAACTAAACGTGTGAACTTAGATAGCAAAACCACTTGACAAAAATTAAAAAAAAAAAATAGGGAACCTAGTATTCCCACCGGAGCTACATCTTTATCTCCAGGACAAACCATTAGGGCGGCTCTTTAGCGCCGCCCTAGTGGCTCCCTGGAGCTTCTTCAAAAATGTATGGCAATGGTTGTTTTAATATGGTTTCTGTAGGAGACATGACACAAACCTTCCTAATGGTTAGAAATCCCACTGTTTATATTAAACATGCTTCACTGATGGGAGTGTTTGGCACGCACCATTTTGTCCTACTAATTCCGGAAGTCCTTGAACGCACCGTAGTGTGCTTACATGTACAACTTTCCTTGATGCTGCCACAGAAAGATGTGTTTTATGCCACCCTTTCTTTGTCTCTATTTGTCCATCAAACTTTTTATGCTGTGCGTGAATGCAAAACGGTGAGCTTGTATTACATTTCAACATTTCTTTCAATGAAAATTTGCGTTTAGCCTGCGACAGTCATTTTGATAGTAGGCTACCGTAATATAGACACTTATATCTTGTGTTGTCTTCATTATAACACTTATATAAGACTTTTAAATACATTTTGATAGTAGGCTAATATAGCTAATATAGACACTTACATCATGTGTTGTCTTCATTATAACACTTATATACGACTTTTAAATTCATTTTGATAGTAGGCTAATACAGCTAATATAGACACTTACATCATGTGTTGCCTTCATTATAACACTTATATAAGACTTTTAAAGTCATTTTGATAGTAGGCTAATATAGACACTTACATCATGTGTTGACTTCATTATAAGACTTATATAAGACTTTTAAAGTCATTTTGATAGTAGGCTAATATAGGTAATATAGACACTTACATCATGTGTTGCCTTCATTATAACACTTATATAAGACTTTTAAAGTCATTTTGATAGTAGGCTAATATAGGTAATATAGACACTTACATCATGTGTTGCCTTCATTATAAGACTTATATAAGACTTTTAAAGTCATTTTGATAGTAGGCTAATATAGGTAATATAGACACTTACATCATGTGTTGCCTTCATTATAACACTTATATATGACTTTGAAAGTCATTTTGATAGTAGGCTGATATAGCTAATATAGACACTTACATCATGTGTTGTCTTCATTATAACACTTATATACGACTTTTAAAGTCATTTTGATAGTAGGCTAATATAGACACTTACATCATGTGTTGCCTTCATTATAACACTTATATAAGACTTTTAAATTCATTTTGATAGTAGGCTAATATAGACACATCATGTGTTGCCTTCATTATAACACTTATATAAGACTTTTAAAGTCATTTTGATAGTAGGCTAATATAGCTAATATAGACACTTACATCATGTGTTGTCTTCATTATAACACTTATATATGACTTTGAAAGTCATTTTGATAGTAGGCTAATATAGACACTTACATCATGTGTTGTCTTCATTATAACACTTATATACGACTTTTAAAGTCCTTTTGATAGTAGGCTAATATAGACACTTACATCATGTGTTGTCTTCATTATAACACTTATATACGACTTTTAAAGTCCTTTTGATAGTAGGCTAATATAGACACTTACATCATGTGTTGACTTCATTATAAGACTTTTAAAGTCATTTTGATAGTAGGCTAATATAGGTAATATAGACACTTACATCATGTGTTGCCTTCATTATAACACTTATATAAGACTTTTAAAGTCATTTTGATAGTAGGCTAATACAGCTAATATAGACTCTTACATCATGTGTTGCCTTCATTATAACACTTATATAAGACTTTTAAAGTCATTTTGATAGTAGTCTGACATAGCTAATATAGATACTTACAGCATGTGTTGCCTTCATTATAACACTTATATAAGACTTTTAAAGTCATTTTGATAGTAGGCTAATATAGCTAATATAGACACTTACATCATGTGTTGCCTTCATTATAAGACTTATATAAGACTTTTAAAGTCATTTTGATAGTAGGCTAATATAGCTAATATAGACACTTACATCATGTGTTGCCTTCATTATAACACTTATATAAGACTTTTAAAGTAATTTTGATAGTAGGCTAATATAGCTAATATAGACACTTACATCATGTGTTGCCTTCATTATAACACTTATATAAGACTTTTAAAGTAATTTTGATAGTAGGCTGACATAGCTAATATAGACACTTACATCATGTGTTGCCTTCATTATAACACTTATATAAGACTTTTAAAGTCATTTTGATAGTAGGCTAATATAGACACATCATGTGTTGACTTCATTATAACACTTATATGAGACTTTTAAAGTAATTTTATAGTAGGCTAATATAGACACGTTCATGTGTTATATATAAGGCTTTTATAAGGCTTTACATTTTTTGCAGCTCTAGACAGATTTTTTTTTTTTTTTTTTGGTCCAGTGTGGCTCTTTCAACATTTTGGGTTGCCGACCCCTGATGTAGAGTGAATGTTTCATGACCCAAAAGAACCTAGTATTATTTTTTAATATTATTGCAAGTGCACTTTATGTTGCACTGTATCTACTGTATATATACATATATATATATATATATATATATATATATATATATATATATATATATATATATACATGTATGAAATACTTGACTTGGTGAATTCTAGCTGTCAATATACTCCCCCCTCTTAACCGCGCCCCCAACCACGCCCCACCCCACCCCTGACCACGCCCCCCACCCTCCACCCCCCACCTCCCGAAATCGGAGGTCTCAAGGTTGGCAAGTATGCATGAAATGCTCAGTCATTCACAAACAAGGATGGGGCGAGGGTCACCACTTTGTCAACTAATGTGTGAGCAAATTGTTGTACAGTTTAAGAAAAACCTTTCTCAACCAGCTATTGCAAGGAATTTAGGGATTTTACCATCTACGGTCCGTAATATCAACAAAGGGTTCAGAGAATCTGGAGAAATCACTGCATGTAAGCAGCTAAGCCCGTGACCTTCTATCCCTCAGGGTTGAAAAGGATTTGCAAATCATTGTATTGCGTTTATATTTACATCTAACACAATTCCCCAACTCATATGGAAACGGGGTTTGTACAAAAAGTTGTGTATGCTGTGTGTAATTACATTTTATCGACAATTAGTTGATGTCCAGTCTCACCTGTCTCAAAGGTGGCCCAGGTGGTATTGGCCATGTTCTCACAGTTCTCAGAAATAGGTGTGACGTGAACCTTGAAGGTCTGGTCGCAGCTAAGTCCACCGATGTGACAGCCGGTACTCTGGCTGGTGCACGTCATCAGCGTGCCATTCTGGTCCATTGCCGTGGCCCTGTAGGAGTCTGCTCCGAACACGCCGGTCCAGTGCACCATAACGGACTGAGAGGTGCAGCTGTAGTCCACTGATACCGCTGACACCGGAGTCAACTCTGCAAGTCAAACAGCATTATAGCATATGTTACATGTAGGGTTGGCAAAAGTATACTTTGATACCAAGTCGATACAAACACGTAAAAAAAATGTTTACAGTGTTGTTTAGGCCCGAAAAATACTGAGAGTGAGATAGTGAGAGTGGAGATCCGCCTCCACAAGCCCTGCAGGAGTGTTACTACCGCATGCATAAAACCTGCTCAAACTTTTTACAACACAACTTTCACACTTCTTTAGGTGCTTAGAAGACACATAGAGACATTATTTTGTCATCTGGCAATACTTTACCCTTCTGGTGAAATAAGTAAACCAAAGTTTGGCCCGGGGGCTATTTGTGGATTATAGCTCTTTTATATATATATATATATATATATATATATTAGAGATGCGCGGATAGGCAATTATTTCATCCGCAACCGCATCAGAAAGTCGTCAACCATCCGCCATCCACCCTATGTAACATTTGACCAGAACCGCATCCGCCCGCACCCGCCCGTTGTTATATATCTAAGATAGACGATGCAAGGCATTAGTTAGGTTATAAAGCTTTTGCCTGTTAAAGAAAGGAGACTGATCCAATGCAGCACAGACATTCGCGTGCCACGCTGTCACGGCCCAGACGCACACCAGTGCGCAATCATATGGGAACCGCGCTGAGCGCACCTCCAAGTACGTCTCGCTGCCGGCGACGGCCGGGTATGGGCCCGAGGCTCCAGCACCATCCATTTTCAGGGCTAGTTGATTCGGCAGGTGGGTTGTTACACACTCCTTAGCGGGTTCCGACTTCCATGGCCACCGTCCTGCTGTCTATATCAGCCACCCCCTTCGTGAGCGCACTGCGCGCGGAGTGACCCCTGTTACGCGCCCCCGGCAACAGGGGTGGCGGGCAGGTAAGCTGCGCGGGCGGAGCGCGCGGAGTGACCCCTGTTACGAGCCCCCGGCCACGGGGGTGGCGGGCAGGTAAGCTGCTTACCTGCTGCGCGTGACGCCGGCCGCGGCGAAGGCGGACGAGGCGGGGTGTCGGTGCGGTGGGCGCGGTGGTGACCCTGGACGTGCGTCGGGCCCTTCTCGCGGATCGCCTCAGCTACGGCTCCCGGTGGGGCCCTCTCGGGGGAAGGGGCCTCGGTCCCGGACCCCGGCGAGGCGTCACTTCTCCGCTCCGTAAAAGTGTCCATCTCTTTTCTTTTTTTTTCTTCTGTTGTGGCATATGCTGCAGGTGCCTGCTCGTTTTTCGTATGTGGGTAACAACATTTAACTATGTATATATATTTCCGAATTGGTTTAACTGCCACCCGCCTGAATCTATTTAAAATCTCATTTTTTTTAACCACCCGACCCGACCCGCGGATAAAATCTAATTTTTTTAAATTTCATCCGCCCGATCCGCGGATAATCCGCGGACTCCGCGGTTGTGCCCGCAAACCGCGCATCTCTAGTACCTGCAGTAGTAGTATGTAGTTAGCATGTAAACCTAGTTTCTAATAACCCGGTTAGTGATGTTCTGTTTTCTCTGCAGACTCACTGTTGGTGGTGTATGTGTAGACCGTGGGCTCGCTCGGCACCAGGAAGTTGTTGAATGAGGACACTGATATTTTATACGTGGAACATGGCATGATGCTATCCACGTCAAGGCGGGTGTCAGTAACGTTGTACACAGTTGGTTCGCCGCCTGGTTCATCAGCGTTCTGGACCTCCACGCGGTACACGAGGACATCCTCCACTGGCTGCCACGTCACCCTCGCTGTGTCCAGGCCAGTCTGCGTGGCGGTGACGCCCACTGGAGGCTGCATCACTACAACCAGACAATACATGGTCCAAGTTTAATGCCCCACTCGACATCTATTCCATAATTATCATCTCCTAGGACTGACAGAGTTCAATATTTATCACAATTCTTGTCTAACCTATCGAGGCTGAATCTCAGGCTCTGTCGCTTGGTTCCTATCTATCGTCCCCGGCATGCCCACAACACTCGTAACTTTGACCTGATATCAGGTAAACATCGTCTACTGGCTTGTACTGCTCGAAGTGTTGTATGCAGGGGACCAAAGATCTGGAACCGGCTTGATGAGAGCCTCAGGATGCTGTATTCATTCTCCAACTTCAAAAAGAAACTGAAAGCATACCTATTAACCACCTATCTCTAATGCCTCACGTGAATGGCTAGTGCTCCTTTAGAGGATTAGCATTGTCACATGTGGCTTCGGGGTAGACCACTGTTGGGTTGTGCGTAGTTGAATGTATGTGTGTATTAGGGCTGCAGCTAACGATTATTTTTCTATCGATTAATCTATAGATTATTTTTTCGATTAATCGGTTAATCTATAGATTATTTTTTTCGATTAATCTATAGATTATTTTTCCTTTTACCGATTTTTTTTTAAATTTAAAATGAAGAGGAAAAAATAAATGTAGGCCAGTTTTTTCAAAAGGCATGGCTTTTATTTACAAAAAAAAAAGTAATGCCACTCAGTCAACATTGACAACAACATGACAAAATATTCTGTAACAATGTAAACATTTAAAACTTTTAACATTTAGCAAAATTAAAAGTAGCTTATTTGCTTTTTAATGTGCAAATATAAAAGTAAACATCCAGTGCAAATCTTAATATTCTGGAATAGTATAAGCATTTCAAAAGTAAAAGTATTGCTTATTTTGCTTTAAAATGTGCAAAAATAAAGATAAACATCCAATACAAAAAAGTGCAAAACGGAAATATTCTGTAACAAGTGTAAACATTTCAACAAAAGTAAAAGTATTGCTTATTTGCTAAAATGTGCAAAAATAAAGCTAAACATCCAATACAAAAAAGTGTACAGTGTAAACATTTCAACAAAAGTAAAAGTATTGCTTATTTTGCTTAATAACACAACAATGATAGTATGATTAAAGTGAAAGTTAATTGTTGGTTTTTACATAGTATATGTAACTGTTAATGTTGTAAAAGGTATTTGCACAACTAATTAACGTTAGCGTTTGTGACACGTCTTGTGCCGTGGGGTTCTTTCAGGACCGACAGACTGAACGCCAGACGGCTTTGCCAGGTTTACAATCTTTTAATTTTACACAAAGTCTTTTCTCTTCCAACTGCGCGGATCGCGCACCTGGGCACGATTGCGGCGTCGCTCCCGGCGCGCCCCGCCTCGCCGCTCGCTCGCCGCCGCCGCCTCTCCACAGCGTTAAAGAGGAGGGCGTCTTTGTAAACACTGAACAGGCACGCCAAACGCGCCTCTCAGAGCGAAACGGTGCTTTAGTTTATGAATTTACAACGCAGATACAAATGACACATTCATGTTTTTGTGTAATAATGACAACGTATACGCACGCGGACGATTGACTTGTTGATGGTGATGGCAAGAACGCTGTCGGGGGTTTTCTTTTCAAATGTTCGTTCATAGCCGTTGTGCTGCTATGATAGGCCATTTCCGCTCGACACAGTGTGCATACAACAACATTATTAGGCCGTTTATTGAAATACTCCCACACTTTTGACGACTTTTGGCGTGCTTTTTTCCCCTCGCTCGCATCGTCTGCTTTGCGCTCCGCCATGACAGTAGTGTGACGTAAATATGCGACGCGCCGACGCACAAAAACGGCGTCGACGTATTTACGTAACCGATGACGTCGACTACGTCGACGCGTCGTTTCAGCCTTAGTGTGTATGTGTTTGCTTGCTTTTGTGCTCCTATTTTGTGTTTGTCATATCGCCACCATGTCTCAGCATTCCATGCATGTACTGACCTCTGGACCCCCTGCCAAAAGCTTCTTCCAGCTTATCTGGGGGACCCTTTCACTTACCACCATCCCTAAATGGATATTCACTACTAATGTAATCGTAATATGGTATTGTGAATAAAACTTGAAACTTTCAGCCTTCCCGGTAAGGTCTATTCAGGTGTACTGGAGAGGAGGCTACGCCGGATGGTTGAACCTCGGATTCAGGAGGAACAGTGTGGTTTTCGTCCTGGTCGTGGAACTGTGGACCAGCTCTATACTCTCGGCAGGGTCCTTGAGGGTGCATGGGAGTTTGCCCAACCAGTCTACATGTGCTTTGTGGACTTGGAGAAGGCATTCGAGTGCTCAGAGAGTATGGGGTACCGGACTGTCTGATTGTGGCGGTCCGCTCCCTATATGATCAGTGTCAGAGCTTGGTCCGCATTGCCGGCAGTAAGTCGGACACGTTTCCAGTGAGGGTTGGACTCCGCCAAGGCTGCCCTTTGTCACCCATTCTGTTCATAACTTTTATGGACAGAATTTCTAGGCGCAGTCAAGGCGTTGAGGGGATCCGGTTTGGTGGCTGCAGGATTAGGTCTCTGCTTTTTGCAGCTGATGTGGTCCTGATGGCTTCAACTGGCCAGGATCTTCAGCTCTCACTGGATCGGTTCGCAGCCGAGTGTGAAGCGACTGGGATGAGAATCAGCACCTCCAAGTCCGAGTCCATGGTTCTCGCCCGGAAAAGGGTGGAGTGCCATCTCCGGGTTGGGGAGAAGACCATGCCCCAAGTGGAGGAGTTTAATTACCTCGGAGTCTTGTTCACGAGTGAGGGAAGAGTGGATCGTGAGATCGACAGGCGGATCGGTGCGGCGTTTTCAGTAATGCGGACGCTGTATCGATCCGTTTGTCATGTCTGTGTGATCATGTTTTGTTTTAGTCATGTTCGATTTAGTTTTTGGACTTTTTGTGCACTTTTGTTTGTTTTGTCACCATAGCAACCATTAGTTTTCACCTGTCACGTCACGCACCTGTTTCACGTTTTGAGTCACGCGCCTGTTTTCGTTAATCATGTCTGTAGTATTTAAGTTCATTGTTTTCAGGTTGTCTTGCTGGCGACATCCCACAATTATGCTCTGCACATTCCTGACACTTGATTTCATGTCCATCGTTCATGCTGCTCCTTTTAGTCCATGCCGAGTAAGTTTTTGTTTATTAATGCTATAGTCTTTTGGTTTCATAGTTTGTTCTCCGCCACTGTGCGCGCTTTTCGTTTGTACTTTTTTTTGATAATATTAAATAAATATGTACTCACATTCCCGTCTCGCCCGAGCCAACTTTAAGTCTAATGAGTTATTTTTCTTTATAGTTACATAGTTTGTGTAATAAAGCAAGACCGTTCGTTTCTTTACTTTGTCACAAATTAATTTATTATGGGAGGTTTTAGAAATTATTTAAAATCAAGTTGCGGACTCAAAGTGAAACTCAAACGTACATAGGAGGAATATAATCTTAGAGAAAAATTTAATTTAAAACATTTGTACGCACGTACAACACTTAAGACCTTCAGTATATCAGTATGTGGAATTAAATGATGGGATGGATTAAGCAAATAAATCAAACAATGTACTAATATGATCCACTTCAAGAAACTCTTCAAAGTGTTTACAAAGTACAAAGAAGAAGATCCATGATAAGCATTCAGAATTTATCTCATCCTTCCATTCATTTTCTAGATAATCTTACTCATCTCACTATATGAAATATAACTTACTTCACCAATTATTATTTATATATATATTTATTTTTACTGTTATTACTTGTGGAGTATATTGTGAATAAATTGTTAGAATAATTATGTGTAAGTTATCACACAACTCTTATGCTTAAAGGCCGTTGCTATGGTTATTATCAATTGTGCTGACGTTGTACTTTTCTATCTGTGCAAAGGGACAACTTGCAATTTTGGATTGCAGTCGTCTCTTATCAGTGTTTGTGTCCAGAACATCGAGTACCGTGACGCAGACAAAGCAGAGACAGGGCGATATCACGAATGTCAGCACATTTTGCATTTCTGAATAATCATATATGGTGCTGAAATGACCCCCCTTCCTTCAGAAGCAGCCTCTGTGATGTAACCAGGGACCTCCCAAATAAATAGAGGAGCATGTGGGTACGTGGTGGGAGATTGTAACTGAGTGTGCAGCCCCAAACGTCTCTCCTCATTGAGCCAAATTGAACTCTGTCTCTGCATGATTCCTTGCTTCTTGTCTGTTTAATAGATGTCATCAGTGTTTGAACCTGACATAAATTGAGAACAGGAAGTGAACAAAAGTTTTAGCAACTGCTATG
Source organism: Nerophis lumbriciformis (assembly GCF_033978685.3). Taxonomy (NCBI): domain Eukaryota; kingdom Metazoa; phylum Chordata; class Actinopteri; order Syngnathiformes; family Syngnathidae; genus Nerophis; species Nerophis lumbriciformis. The sequence continues at coordinate 42,645,797 of NC_084561.2, read as the reverse complement.
TAAAGGAAAAGGGGTAGGATTAAATACACTCTGCTTCTTCCTACTCCTTTTCGAACATGTCGAATAGAGAAACTGTAAATTGTGATGTATCATGTTGTATGCATGCATGTTCCAAATAAACTCAAACTTAAACTCGAACGTGCACAGCAGATCAGAAGCAATAATCGTTTGACTAGTCCACTAATCGAAAAAATAATCGTTGACTATTCGACTATTAAAATACTTGTTAGTTGCAGCCATAATTAACAATGCTTCGTTTTGATTTGGAACTATTAATTTGAAAATATATGAATCATTAATATTGTGGTTCTACCTTTCAAATGTGAAGAACCGTACTGCATCGTACTGAGTCATATTTCTATCACACCACTTTGTCACTCGGCTGATTAAAATACATTCAAACAGTTAACCTGTTATTATTTTGATGGAATATCGTTGAAATTGAAATGCTTAAATATCACAGAGCATTATTATTAACTGGTCTAATTATCTGGTCCTAGGAATAAATAATATCTTAATTTTTAATACCGGATGAGTTAGTCAGTCAATATTTTTCAATACAGCTCACAACTCCAGAGAGCATTAAAAGGTGTGACTTACACGTAGTGACGGTCCTCACTTTGCTCCGGCGGCCCACGCCTGCATGGTTGACGGTGTAGACGAAGCAGTCGTAGTTGGTGGAGGGGGTCAAGTCCGCCACCACCGCCGACGTCTCGGTGACGGTCAGGTTAAACATTTGGCTGCCGTCCTGGGAGGCGACCTGCAGGTAGTAGTGGTCCGCCGAGGCAACCTTGGTCCAGGTGACTGAAATGGAACGACTTGACAGTGTCCTCCCAGCTACTATCTGGGAAGCATCAGGGACTGGGGCGAAGAGTGAGAGAAGGAAACATACATAAGGGTACAGATACTCAATATTAACAATCAATAATACCTTCATACCGACAGCCATCAGAATGTATAATGCATATATTCATTTTTACTGTAAATGTACTGTAAATGTATTTATATTATTCACATGTGAATAATGCTGTATAATAGACTGTATTTATATTATTCACATGTGAATAATGCTGTATAATAGACTGTATTTATGTTATTCACATGTGAATAATGATGTATAATAGACTGTATTATGTTATTCATATGTGAATAATGCTGTATAATAGACTGTATTTATGTTATTCACATGTGAATAATGCTGTATAATAGACTGTATTTATATTATTCACATGTGAATAATGCTGTATAATAGACTGTATTTATATTATTCACATGTGAATAATGCTGTATAATAGACTGTATTTATATTATTCACATGTGAATAATGCTGTATAATAGACTGTATTTATGTTATTCACATGTGAATAATGCTGTATAATAGACTGTATTTATATTATTCACATGTGAATAATGCTGTATAATAGACTGTATTTATGTTATTCACATGTGAATAATGCTGTATAATAGACTGTATTTATGTTATTCACATGTGAATAATGATGTATAATAGACTGTATTATGTTAGTCATATGTGAATAATGTTGTATAATAGACTGTATTTATGTTATTCACATGTGAATAATGTTGTATAATAGACTGTATTTATGTTATTCACATGTGAATAATGATGTATAATGGACTGTATTATGTTAGTCATATGTGAATAATGTTGTATAATAGACTGTATTTATGTTATTCACATGTGAATAATGTTGTATAATAGACTGTATTTATATTATTCACATGTGAATAATGCTGTATAATAGACTGTATTTATATTATTCACATGTGAATAATGCTGTATAATAGACTGTATTTACATTATTCACATGTGAATAATGCTGTGTAATAGACTGTATTTATGTTATTCACATGTGAATAATGCTGTATAATAGACTGTATTTATGTTATTCACATGTGAATAATGCTGTATAATAGACTGTATTTATATTATTCACATGTGAATAATGCTGTATAATAGACTGTATTTATGTTCTTCACATGTGAATAATGCTGTATAATAGACTGTATTTATGTTATTCACAAGTGAATAATGCTGTATAATAGACTGTATTTATATTATTCACATGTGAATAATGCTTTATAATAGACTGTATTTATATTATTCACGTGAATAATGCTGTATAATAGACTGTATTTATATTATTGACATGTGAATAATGCTGTATAATAGACTGTATTTATATTATTCACATGTGAATAATGCTGTATCATAGACTGTATTTATGTTATTCATATGTGAATAATGCTGTATAATAGACTGTATTTATGTTATTCACATGTGAATAATGCTGTATAATAGACTGTATTTATGTTATTCACATGTGAATAATGCTGTATAATAGACTGTATTTATGTTATTCACATGTGAATAATGCTGTATAATAGGCTGTATTTATGTTATTCACATGTGAATAATGCTGTATAATAGACTGTATTTGTATTATTCACATGTGAATAATGCTGTATAGTAGACTGTATTTATGTTATTCACATGTGAATAATGCTGTATAATAGGCTGTATTTATATTATTCACATGTGAATAATGCTGTATAATAAACTGTATTAACATTATTCACATGTAAAAAATACCTAAGTGTTTATTGTCTATTGTGAGCGAACTGTGGTGCTGAATTTCTCCCAGGGATCAATAAAGTACTTTCTATTCTATTCTATTCATAAGCGCATTTTCATCTGTGTGTAATAATTAATCAATTAGTCGTATCATTATTTGTTTTTTGTTTTTTTTACCTGTAGATGCTTCACTTCTGTCCACACACACCACAAAGTAGAACTGGAAGACTTTGAGTGTCACACTATAATTAGTTCCAGGACGCAACCCTTGGACAATCTTCTCTGTTTGGGTGACTGGCAGAGTCACGACAACAGGTGCAATATTCGTATTATTTTTCACCCGAAGGTCCAAAAAGTAGTTGGTGGCCCCCTTGTATTGCTCCCATTTCACCAGGATAGACGCCGGGCCAGAAGGTGCAGCTGTTAAGATTCGGCAGCCTGGAAAAAAAAATATATATATGGATGTGAAAGTTGTTACAAACGTATATATTTTATCTTGCAGTACTCCTTTGTTGACTTACCTTCTGCACTATGACATATCTACAAATAAGAACAATAACAAAACATTGTATATAAGACAAATTAGACTAATATTGCTATATTTGATTTAAAAAAAAGGTATTTACCTGTGTTAGAGAGAGCAGTGCAAAATAAATAACTGTGGCTCCCAACCATCCCATCGTTGACATTGAGTGAGATGGACTACAATTAGTTTAGCATCCAAGGGAGTCTGGTACAAAAGGTAGTCTGGGTTCTTTTGAGGTGTAACCTAGTGTCTATGAGAGCCAATCAGTAGTACCCAAAAGGGGACAGGCTGACCCAACAATAGCCTGGGGTTGTGAGAGCTTTCCCTGGGGACACAGCAGGAGGGCGTGATGCATTCACGGAGGAGCGTTTTGGCGGACACACCTGAGGAGTTCCAGCGTCACTCTTGTCTTCTCACCCCACTTAGTTTCTCCAAACGGTTCCGATTGGACGGATGTAAAAATGATACTGTACATCAGTGTTGCTCAACTTTGTTTGAGCCAAGGCGGAGGCACACCACCAGCAGAAATCATTAAAAAACGAAACTCGGTTGACAGTAAAAAGTCTTTGGGTATGACTTTAAACCATAACCAAGCATGCATCAATATAGCTCTTGTCTCAAAGTAGGTGTACTGTCACCACCTGTCACATCACGCCGTGACTTATTTTGAGGATTTTTGGTGTTTTCCTGTGTGTAGTGTTTTAGTTCTTGTCTTGCGCTCCTATTTTGGTGGCTTTTTCCTCTTTTTTTGGTATTTTCCTGTAGCAGTTTCATGTCTTCCTTTGAGCGCTATTGCTTTGTTTTAGCAATCAAGTATATTTAAGTTGTTGCTGTCTTTTTTTGTGTGGACTTTGTTGATTGTCAAACCTTTACGGACGTACTTTGTGGACGCCGTCTGCTCCACAGTAAGTCTTTGCTGTCGTCCAGAATTTTGTTTTTGTTTATCAGAGGTGGGTAGTAACGCGCTACATTTACTCCGTTGCATCTACTTGAGTAACTTTTGGGATAAATTGTACTTCTAAGAGTAGTTTTAATGCAACATACTTTTACTTTTACTTGAGTATATTTATAGAGAAGAAACGCTACTTTTACTCCGCTACTTTTATCTACATTCAGCTCGCTACTCGCTACTAATTGTTATCGATCTGTTAATGCACGCTTTGTTTGTTTTGGTCTGTCATACTGCCTGCGTTTCAACAAATACAGTCACTGGTGACGTTCACTCCGTTCCACCAATCAGATGCAGTCACTGGTGACGTTGGACCAATCAAACAGAGCCAGGCGGTCACATGACCTGACTTAAACAAGTTGAAAAACGTATTGGGGTGTTACCATTTAGTGGTCAATTGTACGGAATATATACTGTACTGTGCAATCTACTAATAAAAGTTTCAATCAATCAATCAAAAGTGTGAAGGAAAAAAGACCCTTTTTTTATTTCAACCGTACATCCCGTCAAAAGCCTAAAGACTGACTGCACAGTTCCTGTCTTCACAATAAAAGTGCCGCTCCATCGCGCCTGCGCTTTCAAAACAAGAGTCTCCGAAAGCCAGCGCAAACAAGCTAGCAAGCTACGGAGTTTGCCGCCAATGTATTTCTTGTAAAGTGTATAAAAACATATATGGAAGCTGGACAAATAAAATGCCAAAAACCAACCACTTTCATGTGGTATTAGACAGAAAGGAGGAACTTTTTTCTCCTCCATTTGAAAACGTGGATCTTATCAGCACTACTGTCTGATTACAATCAATGCAAGTCATCAGAATCAGGTAATACACCAACTTATATTCTTGTCTTCATGAAAGAAAGGAATCTATATGTGTTAAACATGCATGTATATTCATTAAAACACCTTTAACATGTAAACAAAAACGGCAAAATACATAAATATAAATTATATACTGTATATATGTGTGTATATATATATATATGTATATGTATATATATATAAATGTGTGTGTATATATATATATATATATATATATATATATATATATATATATATATATATATATATATATATATATATATGTGTGTGTATATGTTACTCATCAGTTACTCAGTACTTGAGTAGTTTTTTCACAACATACTTTTTACTTTTACTCAAGTAAATATTTGGGTGACTACTCCTTACTTTTACTTGAGTAATAAATCTCTAAAGTAACAGTACTCTTACTTGAGTACAATTTCTGGCTACTCTACCCACCTCTGTTGTTTATTATGCAGACAGTTCAGTTTTAGTTTCGTTCTGCTTAGCCTTCCCTAAGCTTCAATGCCTTTTCTTAGCGGCACTCACTTTTTGTTTATTTTTGCTTTAAGCATTAGATACCTTTCCCGACATCTACAAAGCAATTAGCTACCGGCTGCCACCTACTGATATGGAAGAGTATTACACAGTTACTCTGCCGAGCTCTAGACAGCACCGACACTCAACAACAACACATCATTTGCAGACTATAATTACTGGTTTGCAAAAAATATTTTTAACCCAAATAGGTAAAATTACATAATTATCTCCCACGGCACACCAGACTGTATCGCAGTAGTTGAAAAACACTGCTGTACATGACTTACAGTATATTCAAACAGATACAATATCCACATGAAAATCTAAATATATATATAGAATAAAACTTAAAGGGGAACTGCACTGTTTTTGGTATTTTGCCTATTGTTCAAAATCATTATGAAAGACATGACGATGGATGGATTTTCTTTTAATGCATTGTAAATATTAAATAAACGTAAATAAAATTCAGTTTAGAGCGGAGCCAATTGGAGCTCCACTATTATGCCCATAAATAACCATTCAACAACTCAATTTATATTTCGTGAATTGAATATTGACCGATTATTAGTGATATTGTTATTATAAGCGCTAACGCAGACAAACTCTTTATAGCGGCGTTGTGATCACAAGCTTGTGTGCCTATGTTTACATCATCGGTCTACTGCTTCCTTGCTTCCCTGCTCCCTGTAAGTTTATTGTATATCATACATCAGGCCTCTCACCTGAAAAGTAGATGGCTGAGCACAGGCCCGGCCCTAATCAATCTGGCGCCCTAGGCAAGATTTTAGGTGGCGCCCCCCCACATCGGCAATGAAGTGTATATACTCACAAGAACCCGAATAGCTTTGTCTTTGACCTTTTTTTTTTACTTACAACTATACCTAATATATAAAGGGGTGGAAAAGTGACTATTACCTGCAGGGCAAACTTTAGCTAACCAGAAGGCAATAACAATGTAAACAAAAAACACCTGCTTAAAAGATCTAATACAAATGTCCCTGAGGAACGTAAGGTGGGAGTACTGTAATTACCTAACGTTACATTATTATTTTCCATAACAATTTAGCCCCCTCCACAATATTAACCCGACGTTAAAACAGAACTAGCTATTTATTGATTAGCAATTGCCGAATCATGTAACATTAGCTTAATGCTAAAAAGCCAGGTTACTATCACATTCTGTAACAGACAAATAATTTCATGTAGGCTAACGTTACCTACCTGCTACCTCTGTCTTTTCTCGTTTCTCCTCCTCTTCTTTTCTCTTGTTTCTTCCCTGGGCACCTGACAGTTTTGGCCGTTTTGACATCTTGTGTTGATTTTTTGATGTGGTGACGTCCAAAAAGAGTCATGATACGGGAAGGGAGGGGGCGCACCGTGCGTGGGGAGGAGGGGGGGCGTAATGTTGTAACAAATAATATTTCTATTAAATAGGCTTTACTTTGCATTTTAATTAACGTGAGATTATTTTTTGTATTTAGAAATAATAGTAACAACTTTTTTTTTCTTTTTTTTTTCTCCAACATTTGTGGCACTAGCATGGCGCCCCCTGATGGACGGCGCCCTTAGCATTTGCCTATACGGCCTATGCCACGGGCCGGCCCTGGCTGAGCATATCATCAAGCTGAGACCGTTTGACAGCCGTTTCGGACCTGGAACTGGCAAGGACCACACCATAATGCATTCCAAATATTAAATAAACGTAAATAAAAGGCAGTTTAGAGCGGCGCCAATGGGAGCTCCACTATTCCGCCCACAAAATCCGATAAATAACCATTCAACAACTTCAGTTTACTTTTCATGACTTGAACATTGACCGAGTATTAGTGATATTGTTATTATAAGCGCTAACACAGACAAACTATTTATAGCGGCGCTGTGATCACAAGCTTGCGTGCCTATGTTTACATCATGGAGTGGTCTACTGCTATAGGGGCGGTATAGCTCGGTTGGTAGAGCGGCCGTGCCAGCAACTTGAGGGTTGCAGGTTCGATCCCCGCTTTCGCCATCCTAGTCACTGCCGTTGTGTCCTTGGGCAAGACACTTTACCCACCTGCTCCCAGTACCACCCACACTGGTTTAAATGGAACTTAGATATTGGGTTTCACTATGTAAAGCGCTTTGAGTCACTTGAGAAAAAGCGCTCTATAAATGTAATTCACTCCACTTCACTTCACACTTCCTTGCTTCCCTGCTCCCTGTAAGTTTATTGTATAACATACATACACACATATATATATATATATATATATATATATATATATATATATATATATATATATATATATATATATATACCAGTGACGTGCAGTCACTAGAGGCAGGTGAGGCGGGGCCTCACCTGCCATCATGGAAAGAAAAAAAATGTAAAAATATATTTTTTTTTTATTAAATTGTTATTTGTATCCAGTGATTATACTATAAAGTTATTTTCCATTTAACTTCACCCGTTTTAGATTATTTTTATTTAAAATCGCTGAATTTTCACATTTGCCATTCAAATACTGAGAAGAGACGGTGCGGTGAACAGCAGCCAGTTGAGGCACGTCACTCAGTGTCTCAACATGGATTGCGGACTCGGCTAACTGCTGGTCTGCTGTGCAGTGAGACCGTATTGCTATATGAATTATATTATACATTTCCATAGTTTAGTTAGCTGAGGTATATAATGTACAGTGTATTTTGTCAACAACTGTATGTGTGTAAAGTATTTCTTGTGCTGAGCGATCATAAAACGGCTGCAAAAGGCGCACTGGCTGAGGCTCGCCTCCTGCACCCCCGCCGTAGAATGCACGGCAACCCCTGACGGGAGTGTTATATCAACTAAAGCCCACACTTAAACTTTCCACGTGCAAGATTGAATCTATTTAAAAACGTTATTTCATAAGAAGCCAAAAAGTGCAAAAACAATAATGTTCGTGTTGGAGGAGTTGTGAATGACTGTAGGGCCACAACATTAGGTACACCTGCAGACTGCAGGTGTACCTAATTCACAACTCCTCCAACACGAACATTATTGTTTTTGCACTTTTTGGCTTCTTATTAAATAACTTTTGTAACCTATTTTTATGGGCTTTCCTCTTTGTGATGTTAAGTTCCTGTTATGCGCTGTTATACAGTATATGCCTTGAGCTCTTATTTTGAAGGCGCCAAGAGCGGAAGTGACGACACGTTGGAGTGGAGCGGAAGTTTTTGAAAGAAGGTAAATAAAGTGGTCCTCGTGTAAACTGGAGCCTCTGTGTTTGTTATTTTGTAGTTTCATACAGTATAGGTGACATTTATAAACCCTCGGGTACACTTTTTTAAATAGATTCAATCTTTCACGTGGAAAGTTTAAGTGAGGGCTTTAGTTGATATAACACTCTCGTCAGGGATTGCATTAATCCAGCACAATAGCGGCTCATGGATTTATTTTATAAGTAAAGGTAAGACCATAAAAATGTTTTTTTTAATTAAATGTGCTTTTTTGTGTGCTACAGTTTGTATGTGTAAAGTTAAAGTTAAGTTAAAGTAGCATTGATTGTCACACACACACTAGGTGTAATGAAATGTGTCCTCTGCATTCGACCCATCCCCTTGATCACCCCCTGGGAGGTGAGGGGAGCAGTGGGCAGCAGCGGCGCCGCGCCCGGGAATAATTTTTGGTGATTTAATAACCCCCAATTCCAAGCCTTGATGCTGAGTGCCAAGCAGGGAAGAATGCTGGTATGAGCTTTTAAACATAACCCGTTAACTGCTGCCAATCAAATGGTGAATAAGATACTCTTTAGGGTTCATATGTTTGTAAATCTGACTGTGATGAAGTCAGTGCCTCACCAGCCATCAACCTCACCGCACGTCACTGATATATACATTTACTATTTACTTTTGGGGTCGCGGGGGGTGCTGGAGCCTATCTCAGCTGCATTCGGGCGGAAGACGGGGTACACCCTGGACAAGTCGCCACCTCATCACAGGGGCCAACACAGATAGACAGACAACATTCACACTCACATTCACACACTAGGGCCAATTTAGTGTTGCCAATCAACCTATCCCCAGGTGCATGTCTTTGGAGGTGGGAAATGGATGGATGGATGGATGGATGTACAGTATATATAAAATGTAGAAGAAAAATACAAAAAAATATCTTATCTGCAAAAAATCAGTTCAAACTGGTCTCAGGTGCCTGACCAACAGTGATCTTATCACAACACTGTCATTAGGTGTGCTGAGGTCACCCACATTTGACTCTCCTGACCTACTAACACACGCAATCACTTTGTCAACAAGAAAACATCTAAAAATGTTATTTCTCTCTCTTTTATCTGTACGTCTTCAATTCCAAATTCTGTGTTGTTTCACTCAACCTACATCATCTTTTCACTAGGAATGCATTACAGACTAGATCAGGGGTCGGCAACCCAAAATGTTGAAAGAGCCATATTGGACCAAAAATACAAAAACAAATCTGTCTGGAGCCGCAAAAAATTAAAAGCCATATTACATACAGATAGTGTGTCATGAGATATAAATTGAATTAAGAGGACTTAAAGGAAACTAAATGAGCTCAAATATAGCTACAAATGAGGCATAATGATGCAATATGTACATATAGCTAGCCTAAATAGCATGTTAGCATCGATTAGCTTGCAGTCATGCAGTGACCAAATATGTCTGATTAGCACTCCACACAAGTTAATAACATCAACAAAACTCACCTTTCATGCACAACCTTAAAAGTTTGGTGGACAAAATGAGACAGAAAAAGAAGTGGCATAAAACACGTCCTAGAACGTCGGAAAAAGTTATACACGTAAACAAACTACGGTGAGTTCAAGGACCGCCAAAATTAGTAGGACAAAACGGCGCTCACCAAATACTCGAATCAGTGAAGCATGTTTAATACAAACAGTGTGCTTTGTAACAATTGGGGAGGTTTGTGTCATGTTTGTCCTCCTACAGGAGCCATATTAAAACAAAAAATAGATTTTTTTTCACCTCATCATACTTGCCAACCTTGAGACCTCCGATTTCGGGAGGTGGGGGGTGGGGGTGGGGGCGTGGTTGGTGGCGTGGTTAAGAGGGGAGGAGTATATTGACAGCTAGAATTCACCAAGTCAAGTATTTCATACATACATATATACATACTTGCCAACCCTCCCGGATTTTCCGAGAGACTCCCGAAATTCAGCGCCTGTCCCGAAAACCTCCCGGGACAAATTTTCTCCCGAAAAACTCCCGAAATTCAGGCGGACCTGAGTGACGTGTTGACAACACACAACAACAGTGTCTACCGTAAAGCAGTTCGTCTGCCGTAAACAGCAATGTTGTGACACTTTTAAACAGGACAATACTGCCATCTACTGTACATGCATATGTGACCCACCCATAATGTGTCACATTTTTGTGTTGATTTATTTATTTTATTTTGTGGTTTGAATTCGTTTTTGGAGCTGTCATTACACATTTATCAGTATTCACATTGGTCAGTAGGGGGCAGTAGGGCGTTTCTTCCCAATTGAATGCTATCACCTGCAGACCGGAAGTGTCTTGTCATTCTGATGAGCGCGACCAGTCTGTGAACAATTGAAACGTCCTGTGTGCTTTTTCCTCCTGTATAACAGGTTAGTTTTGGTGAATCAACTCACTGAATAATATCCATGTGATCTTTATAAGTTTAAGTACACATTCTGATGGTGGAGCCTAACTCTAAAGTGTTTGTGAGTTGTAGTTTGTAAATGAACACTGAAATTCAAGTATTTATTTTATATATGTATATATATATATATATATATATATATATATATATATATATATATATATATATATATATATATATATATATATATATATATATATATATAGTTTTATATATATATATATATATATATATATATATATATATATATATATATATATATATATATACATAGCTAGAATTCACTGAAAGTCAAGTATTTCATATATATATATATATATATATATATATATATATCTTAACCACGCCCCCAACCACGCCCCCCGCCCCACCCCCGACCACTCCCCCGCCCCCACTCCCCACCTCCAAGTATTTATTTTATATATATATATATATATATATATATATATATATATATATATATATATATATATATATATATATATATATATATATATATATATATTTTTTTTTATATATATATATATATATATATATATATATATATATATATATATAGCTAGAATTCACTGAAAGTCAAGTATTTCTTATATATATATATATATATATATATCTTAACCACGCCCCCAACCACGCCCCCCGCCCCACCCCCGACCACTCCCCCGCCCCCACTCCCCACCTCCCGAAATCGGAGGTCTCAAGGTTGGCAAGTATGCATATATATATATATATATATATATATATATATATATATATATATATAGATAGATAGATATAGATATAGATATAGATAGATATCTACATCCTGAAAATATGCAAACAAAACTGTGTTTAGATAATTGATACTTCAAACTTGCATAAATAAATATTAAGGAATATAACATAACTTGGCTTCAGAGAGTTTCAAAATGTAATGAATAAAATGCTAAAGTTGTTGATAAACATGCAATTATTTTAATAATTAAATATGGTCATTTTCATTTAAAATCAATTATTTCTAATATGTTTATTTTAATGTATATTTATATGGCTGGATGTAATAAGGAGTCAGGAAAAAATACAAATAAAAATACAATTAATTTTGCTGTTTTTAGCAAAATATAGTAAACATTTTTATTTTATTTTTTTTAAATTAACAAATATATTTATTTTTAGGTAAGATAAACATAATAATACAAGTTATCTCTAGTCTGGATGATTTAGTTCTTGTCACCATGAAAAAAGGCTGTCCTCACTCAGGTCCGCATGGAGCTGGAGGGGGCGTGGCTTCCGGCTGAAAATCGGGAGATTTTCGGGAGAATATTTGTCCCGGGCGGTTTTTCGGGAGAGGCGCTGAATTTCGGGAGTCTCCCGGAAAATTCGGGAGGGTTGGCAAGTATGCACCTCATCTTTTTCCATTTTTCATACATTTTTGAAAAAGCTCCAGAGAGCCACTAGGGCGGCGCTAAAGAGCCGCATGCGGCTCTAGAGCCGCGGGTTGCCGACCCCTGGACTAGATGCACAGTACATTGTGTGACATCACAAATGGCGTAATGAGCCCTTACATCATCCAAACCACAATGCATGGGAACACGGAAAAACAACCACAACCGGACGGATAAAAGGTTGGGAGGGGCCATTCAAGCAATAGAAACAAGTGCAACTGAAACCAAAGTCAAAGTCAGTAAACTTGGGAATTGGGACTCTTGGGCCTCAACCGCAGGAAATGGTCTTTACAAAACACATTAACCTTACAAATGACCTTGTTGGGTCTGACTTACATAACTGACTTACCCCGGGAATTCCTGTGGGGAGTGCTCAGAGAGTATGGGGTATCGGACTGTCTGATTGTGGCGGTCCGCTCCCTGTATGATCAGTGTCAGAGCTTGGTCCGCATTGCCGGTGGTAAGTCGGACACGTTTCCAGTGAGGGTTGGACTCCGCCAAGGCTGCCCTTTGTCACCCATTCTGTTCATAACTTTTATGGACAGAATTTCTAGGCGCAGTCAAGGCGTTGAGGGGATCCGGTTTGGTGGCTGCAGGATTAAGTCTCTGCTTTTTGCAGATGATGTGGTCCTGATGGCTTCATCTGGCCAGGATCTTCAGCCCTCACTGGATCGCTGTGTGCCTTCATTAGGGCCCGCATGGCCCATTGCATAAGGACTCCCAAAGGGAGTCCTTATGCAATGGGACATGAGGACCTATTGAATTTGTAAGGTTTTATTATTCTTTATTCTTCCGCCGCCACATTAAACTGTAATTTGACCCACTTAACATGCTTCAAAACTCACCATATTTGACCCACACATCAGGACCTGCGAAAATTGCCTTTTTTTTTTTTTAAAAACCGAACCACAAAACTCAAAATTGCGCTCTAACGCCCCCTAGGAAGAAAAAAAAACTAGACTGCCTGTAACTCCCACTAGGAAGGTCGGAGAGACATGAAACAAAAACCTCTATGTAGGTCTGACTTACACCTACCTTTCATAATTGTATATCCTCGGGCAAAAATCAACAGGAAGTTGGCAATTCCCCCTTCAAGACAAAAAAGTACTAAAAACAGTAACTTTTGCCTCTTTGCGCTGTATTTTGACCCTTTTAACATGCTTCAAAACTCACCAAACTGAACGCACACATCAGGACTGGCAAACATTGCGATCTAAAAAAAAAACCTAACCCCAAATCTCAAAATTGCGCTCTACTGCAATTTTTTAATAAAACGCAAAAAAAAACTGCTCCTCGGAAGAAAAGAAAAAAATGACAAAACTGCCTGTAACTCCCACTGGGAAGGTCGGAGAGACATGAAACAAAAACCTCTATGTAGGTCTCACTTAGACCTACATTTCATAATTTAACAACCCCCAGCAAAAATCAACAGGAAGTTTGCTATTCCCCCTTCAAAACAAATTGTTTGTAAAAACCGGTCACCTTCCTTAAAAAACGATCTCCTCTGAGCGCGTTTGTCATTTCGCCTTCAAACTAACACAGGAGAGAGATTGAACCCTTGTGATTACAATGACAGAAGCGCTTTTTTTATAACTGCTCCGGTTTTGATTTTATGACCCTTCAAAGACCCGCTGCGCTGATGCTGCTGCGCTGCTGTTTTTTTAAGATGGCTGCTTAAAAGCAGGAAGCACCAACGTGCCCACACAATGCAGACAAGGTAGGTACACTAGACAAAAGTCTTGGGACACTTCAGACTAAAAGTAGACAAAAGTATTGGGACACTTATGACTATCACTGGACAAAAGTATTGGGACATTTAGGACTAGCACCTGCCAAATATGCGGGCCCGGCCAATGCTGCTTGCAGCTTTAATTGTTTTTGTAGCTGTTGTTTTGAGGCATGTTTAAAAAATATATACATAATGCACTTTGTGAAAGTCAAAGTATAGTAATTCCCATAGTTGTAGTGGGTATCAGGATTCTCTCAGGGAGAGCATGTCCCAAATTCCAAGCTGCTGTTTTGAGGCATGTTAAAAAAAATAATGCACTTTGTGACTTCAATAATAAATATGGCACTTTTTTCCATAACTTGAGTTGAAGTTGTTCTCTTATTTTGGAAAACCTTGTTACATTGTTTAATGCATCCAGCGGGGCATCACAACAAAATTAATTCCACGACTGTATATATCGGTATCGGTTGATATTGGAATCTGTAATTAAGAGTTGGACAATATCGGAATATCGGCAGAAAAAACATTATTGGACATCTCTACTTGAAATGTTAATTGACCATTCCTGAGAGCTTAACTTGTATAACCATGTCTAAACACAATAAAATAGCAAGTAAAACCTATTTCAGAACATACACATTACACAAAAATACATTATAAAATCAATAAGAAAATGGGAGCTCTAATTTGGGAGTCTGAATTAGGATCAGAAGTTCCTATATAAACATTGCGCACTCACGTCGCCATTTTATGTTGATTACTGCAGCCAGACTACTGTGCTCTGGATTCATTCACAAACACTAACTACACCTTGCAAACACTTTAGAGTTAGGCTCCACCGTCAGAACGTGTACTTAAAGTTATAATGATCACATGGATATCATTCAGTGAGTTGATTCACCAAAACTAACCTGTTAAACAGGAGGAAAAAGCACTCAGTTGTTTACAGACTGGTCGCGCTCATCAGAACGACAAGAAGCTTCCGGTCTGCAGGTGATAGCATTCAATTAGGAAGAAACGCTCTACTGCCCCCTACTGACCAAGGTCAATACTGACGAATGTGGAATGACAGCTCCAAAAACGAATTCAAACCACAAAATAAAATAAATAAATCAACACAAAAATGTGACACATTATTATGGGTGGGTCACATACAGTGTTGGGTTAGTTACTGAAAACCAGTAACTAGTTACAGTTACTTTTTTTTCAAAAGTAACTCAGTTACTAACTCAAAAACACCAAAAAGTAATGCGTTACTGTGAAAAATAACTATTTAGTTACTTCTTTTCTTCTTCTTTTTTTTTAAGGCTCCCATTAATGCCCTTTTAGCCTTCATTTCAGTACTGTTATTGCCTTGGAGAATAATACAATGTGTTGATCAACTTGACATGCATTTGCATCACTGAACTCTGCTAAGCAATGTGCTCTACATACAACACACAAAGACAAAGATATGTTTCAAAGGGCCAATTTGTTTCGGGCCAGTACAAATTGACAAAACTATTTTAAATAGCTGCAACATAACATACATAAGTAACAAACAGCATAATAACAACATAGCTGTAAACCAAGGAAGGCACACACTACATACACAAATCCTAACCAGGCATTTTTTCTCTCTCAAGGAATTGTGAAATAAAATCATGTCTTCATGAGATCAACACTGTACTGAAGCCCAGAACACTCTACGCATTTCCCCAGTTTTAGTTTAGAGATAAGCAAAGATTGGCCTGGCCCACTAGCATCCCTCTTTAGGTTTGTGAACATTATAGTCTATACATTTAAAGTGATGTGATAATCAAACACTCTAGAAGTCTGGAATGAAAGAGTATAAAAGAGAATTGGCAGAGTTTTGAGTGTTTTCTTTAGCTCGCTTTCCATGTTTATGTGCTCACTGTCCACTGTGTCCAGCTGCCTGAAAGCGGGCGACTCCACTGTAGAAATAGCCTGCATGTCTTCTAGCACGCACGCTGCAATGTCTCTATCAATGTTGTCCTGGCTAGCAGTCCCTCTGTTAAAATCCAGCCACTGTTGAAGGTGGAGGTGAAGTGTGTCTCTCTTTACTAGCTTTGTCGAAGCATGTTGCTAATGTAGCTGTTTCAGCAGATTTGAATTGCTGTTTTGGGCAGTAGATAGGATCTTTGATCCAAGACACAACTTACATTTAACTTAAA
Source organism: Nerophis lumbriciformis (assembly GCF_033978685.3). Taxonomy (NCBI): domain Eukaryota; kingdom Metazoa; phylum Chordata; class Actinopteri; order Syngnathiformes; family Syngnathidae; genus Nerophis; species Nerophis lumbriciformis. The sequence continues at coordinate 42,629,417 of NC_084561.2, read as the reverse complement.
TGTTCTTTTCTTTGTGCACAACAAAAGAAAAGTAGTGAGAATATCTCCATGTTAAGAAACTCGACTTCTGGCTACGCCATGATGTAAACACAGACACGTCCCCCCCGCCCCCACCCACACAAAGCGCGCCTCTTCTTTTCCTTGTGACACAGAAGGACGACACCGCAGCGCTCCAATAAAACACACTCAGATCTTCTCACTTTCTAGCCAATACTACATAAAAAATATCGTAAAATAACGCAGTAGCGCACGTACGCACCTGAAGCTGATCATCAAGACCGCCTTCATAAGCCTGCACAACCTGCTATCCCGGGCCAGAACGTAATCTTCTGTTGGAGCACCGTAAGCGATCTTCGTGCTTGATGCAACCTTGCTCTTGCTCTCTCTGTGTTTTCTCTCCCTTCGTGTTTGATCGGTCCCGTGTCTTCCTTGTCGTCCCCCAGCAGTCTGCCTTCGTTCCCGCGTCGGCGAGCAGTGCATCTCGTCATTTCTTGTCCCTCTGCTTCCCGGACTGCCTCTTGGATCTCGACCTCCCGCTTGGACACGGACCTTCTTCGCCTCGCTATTCACCCTGACAAGCTCACTGATCTCCGAGCTTGTCTTGTTCCCCCCTGGACTTCCTCACCTCTCGTTCAACACCCCTGGTAACACTCATTAATTCCTACACATAGTCACACACATACGCACTCTTGGATTTTCGTCACACTCCATACCCTTGTTTATTAAGATTATGGGGGAAGTAGGCGGCACAGACCACAAGGGGGCAGTAAAGCTCTATGTATTTATTATATATAAAAATAAAAATAAATCGATTTTTTAAAAATGAGAATCGATTCTGAATCGCACAACGTGAGAATCGCGATTCGAATATATATATATATATATATATATATATATATATATATATATATATATATATATATATATATATATATATATATATAATAAAGCTTTACTGCCCCCTTGTGGTCTGTGCCGTCTACTTCCCCCAGTAAACATAACAAACGTTGCATTAACTGTCCCGAATGTAGCTGATTTTGAACAAAAGCTTAACATATTCCAGAGCATATTTAAATGTAAACACAAAAGTTGATCACTTGGTGTTTTTTTTGTTTGTTTGTTTTTTTACATTTTAGGGGAAGCTGAGCTTCCTTTACAGTTTTAAAGCAATCACCAGTGTTTTGTGTCAATGTGTAAAAATACAAACATACAAGATAAAAAAGTGATTTTTTATTTTTTTATTGACAGAAATATGCATTGGTTTCAACTCAAGTGAAACACTCAAATAATTTTCATCCTAAGAAAAAGAACATGTAAGTTTATGATGACTCAATATTGTTCTGGTTCCAACTCAGGAGGCCTCCTATTTGGGGCAGTTCCTATAAAAGTTGTTTTAATGAGCAAGTTAAATTGTTATATTTGATCAGGATATAGTCATTTTACACCACCTGATTTTAGGTCTACAGTAAAGTCCAGAAATATTTGAGGAGTTTTCATCATTTTTCAACTGTAAATCACTGGAGATACTTAGACTGCATCTTCCTTGCTACTTACAGTCAGAGTCAAAAGTGTACATACACTTGTAAAAGAACATCATGTCATGGCTGTCTTGAGTTTCCAATCATTTCTTATTTTTTTGTGATGTAGTGATTGGAGCACATACTTGTTGGTCACAAAAAACATTCATGAAGTTTGCTTCTTTTATGAATTTATTATGGCTCTACTGAAAATGGGTCAAAAGTATACATACAGCAATGTTAATATTTGCTTACATGTCCCTTGGCAAGTTTACCTGCAATAAGGCGCTTTTGGTAGCCATCCACAAGCTTCTGCTTGACCACTTGACCACTCCTCTTGACAAAATTGGTGCAGTTCAGCTAAATTTGTTAGTTTTCTGACGTGGACTTGTTTCTTCAGCATTGTCCACACGTTTAAGTCAGGACATTGGGAAGGCCATTCTAAAACCTTCATTCTAGCCTGATTTAGCCATTCCTTTACAACTTTTGAGGTGTGTTTGGGGTCATTGTCCTGTTGGAACACCCAACTGCGCCCAAGACCCAACCTCCGGGCTGATGATTTTAGCTTGTCCTGAAGAATTTGGAGGTAATCCTCCTTTTTCATTGTCCAATTTACTCTCTGTAAAAGCAGCAGTTCCATTGGCAGCAAAACAGGCCCAGAGCATAATACTACCACCACCATGCTTGACGGTAGGCATGATGTTCCTGGGATTAAAGGCCTCACCTTTTCTCCTCCAAACATATTGCTGGGTATTGTGGCCAAACAGCTAAATTTTTGTTTCATCTGACCACAGAACTTTCCTCCAGAAGGTCTTATCTTTGTCCATGTGATGTCAGATGAAACAAAAATGGAGCTGTTTGGCCACAATACCCAGCAATATGTTTGGAGGAGAAAGGGTAAGGCCTTTAATCCCAGGAAAACCATTCCTACCATCAAGCATGGTGGTGGTAGTATTATGTTCTGGGCCTGTTTTTCTGCCAATGGAACTGGTGCTTGACCCAGCAGATTTGCTCACATTTTCAGTAGAGCCATAATAAATTCATAAAAGAAGCAAACTTCATGAATGTTTTTTGTGACCGACAAGTATGTGCTCCAATCACTACATCACAAAAAAATAAGAGTTGTAGAAATGATTGGAAACTCAAGACAGCCATGACATTACGTTCCTTAAAAGTGTATGTAAACTTTTGACCACGACTGTATATATATATATATATATATATATATATATATATATATATATATATATATATATATATATATATATATATATATGTCTTAATAAGGTTATCCAAAAAATAGTGCTCGATACCGTAGTAGAGCGCAATATATGTATGTGTGGGAAAAAAAATCACAAGACTATTTCATCTCTACAGGCCTGTTTCATGAGGGGTTCCCTCAATCATCAGGAGATTTTAATGGGAGCATTCACATACCATGGTTTATATAGGGCACAGAGTGGGTGGGTACAGGCTGGCCTAGGGGCGTGGTGATTGGCTCATGTGTTACCTAGGAGGTGTTTCCGTCTGTGGCGGCATGCTGTGACAATTTCGCTGCGCTTGTTGAGGGATGACAGGTCTGGACGGTATATAATAAACAGTTTCTCTTTCAAGCATAGGTTGCATCTTTTATTACCACTATTGTAAGGTGTGCTGGATGCAAGAATTTGCCATGTTATTGAATATTCAACATTATTGTCTTTGAGGTCCCAAATGTGTTTGCTGAGTTCTGTGGTATTCCGCAGGTTTTGGTTCCTGAAAGAAGCCTTGTGATTGTTCCATCTGGTTTTGAACTCTCCCTCGGTTAATCCTACATATGTGTCGGATGTGTTAATGTCCTTGCGTGTTACCTTAGATTGGTAGACAACTGATGTTTGTAAGCACCCCCCGTTGAGAGGGCAATCAGGTTTCTTGCGGCAGTTGCAGCCTTTGTTGGTTTTGGAATCGCTCTGTCCAGGGGTCGACGGCTCATTTGCAATTGTTTTGTTGTGGTTTGAGATAATTTGTCGTATATTGTTCATACAGCTGTAGCTCAATTTAATGTTGTTCTTGTTGAATACTTTTCTTAGGGTGTTGCCTTTGGGGAAGTGTTTGTCAATCAGAGTGAGGAATTTGTGGCCAATGTTAGTTGAGACGTTTTTGCTGTATGGGGGGTTGTACCAGATGATGTCGTTTCGTTTTCTGTTCTTTTTTGGTTGGTTTCCTGGCGTGGGTTCATAGGTGAGGGTGAAATTGTATCCGCTTTCATCAAGGGCTTTTTGGTACGGGGGGGTTGCTTGGTCAAATTCAGCTTTGCTAGATGACAGCATCGATAGCCTTTTATTGATTCCGGTAGGTATTCTTTTCGTGGTGGTGGGTGGGTGGTTGCTGTCATGGTGCACGTATTGGAGTGTTGTGTTGGGTTTCGTGAATGGTTGGTAGCTGTTATTTAATATATATATATATATATATATATATATATATATATATATATATATATATATATATTAATGTAGGAAACACTAAATCTGTCCATGGCACCATTAGTATTTGGACAATACTACTGAGGCACAGATATGGAGGTTTTCTGCTTTAAATGTTGAAAAAAGTGGTATTATTATGATTATTTTTATTTCAAATCCACAGTGTTGGTGTACAAAATCAAAATCACGAAAACAATGTGACCCTACAATACATCTGGACTTTGATTGTATCTTACGGGCAAAAAATATTGTCATTTAAGGCAGCAAGTTGGTGCAATGTTCGAATCTTGTCTTTAAACAGAACAAACTGTAAAGAAAATGAATGTACAACTGGAATATATTTACTGCCAGGCTATATTGTCACAAGTACATGTGGAAAAATACCTGCAGTGTTTGCACTTTATCGTCAATAAATGTTTGACGGGACCTAATAGCTGAAAGGTTGGTCACTTTATTTATTAGAGTGGACGTTTACAAAACACATCATTGTTGACGTTCATCATTTCATGACATGGCAACTAAGTTTCACGGACAAACAAGAAGGTGTGTTTACAACCAGATCAGGGGTGTCAAACTACTCTCGCGGCACGATAACGTAAAAACAAAGACAACTTCAGATTGTTTTCTTTGTTTAAAAATACATTTTAAAAATGTACAAGTTGTTGTTGTTTTTTGTACACTTACATGTTGCGGTTAATAGTATCTTTATTTGTTGTTATTTATACTTTCTGAATAAATGATAATGTTCTGTTCATTTTCAATCCATCAAGATAGAAAAATGATATCAAAATCAAACTACAGGATGTTATTTACGTCGTTTGCTCATTTTCCTCGACTGGTGCACTAACATCATGTGGTTTATTTTTTTGTGGAGGGAGGTGTGGCCAGCGCTGCCTTCAGGAGCAGAGGTCACCGCCTCTGTCCATGGTGCTGAGGGCAGAGCACCATCAGACGGGGGGCGTGGCGAGACACAGCTGAACAGGTGATTAGATTTCCCAGGTGGTACGAGTTATCTAATCACCTGTTGCTTTTAACAGTAGCGGCCGGGGAACAGGAGGAAGGAGGAACTTGGAGAGACTGTTTACATGTGTAGCATCATCTACAAAGACACAAAGAGTTGCTATTGCGACATCTAGTGGACACATTTAGAACAGCGGTTTCTTTCATTCCCAAAATTTCGGCTCGTTTTTATACTTAGCAAACTCGTACGTTTGACACCCGTGAACTAGATGATCTAACATGCATCCAGAGGAGGAGGACGGCTGTTGCAGAAGGACGACGGTGATGGTGGAGAACATTGTTCTAGGTGTGTTGTATGGCGGCGGGCTGTGAACACAAAATCGTTTATTCAAGTTGCAGGTTAGAAATTCAAGCGTTTGTACAGTCAACCACAGCATTTGAACGTTTTTAAAAAATCAGTAAATTGTACGAGTCAAGTTATAAGTAAAACAAATGTTGATGTTAAATGATATCCAATTCACAGTGATGGGCAGTACCATTTGTCACCTATTCTGTTCTGAACTTTTATGAACAGAATTTCTAGGCGCAGTCAAGGCGTTGAGGGGATCCGGTTTGGTGGCTGCAGGATTAGGTCTCTGCTTTTTGCAGATGTGGTCCTGATGGCTTCATCTGGCCAGGATCTTCAGTTCTCACTGGATCGGTTCTCAGCCGAGTGTGAAGTGACTGGGATGAGAATCAGTACCTCCAAGTCCGAGTCCATGGTTCTCGCCCGGGAAAGGGTGGAGTGCCATCTCCGGGTTGGGGAGGAGACCCTTCCCCAAGTGGAGGAGTTCAAGTACCTCGAAGTCTTGTTCACGAGTGAAGGAAGAGTGGATCGTGAGATCGACAGGCGGATCGGTGCGGCGTCTTCAGTATTACAGACGCTGTATCGATCCGTTGTGGTGAAGAAGGAGCTGAGCCGGAAGGCAAAGCTCTCAATTTACCGGTCGATCTACGTTCCCATCCTCACCTATGGTCATGAGCTTTGGGTTATGACCGAAAGGACAAGATCACGGGTACAAGCGGCCCAAATGAGTTTCCTCAGCCGGGTGGCGGGTCTCTCCCTTAGAGATAGGGTGAGAAGCTCTGTAATCTGGGAGGAACTCAAAGTAAAGCCGCTGCTCCTCCACATGGAGAGGAGCCAGATGAGGTGGTTCGGGCATCTGGTCAGGATGCCACCTGAACGCCTCCCTAGAGAGGTGTTTAGGGCACGTCCGACTGGTAGGAGGCCACGGGGAAGACCCAGGACACGTTGGGAAGACTATGTCTCCCGGCTGGCCTGGGAATGCCTTGGGATCAACCAGGAGGAGCTGGACGAAGTGGCTGGGTAAAGGGAAGTCTGGACTTCCCTGCTTAGGCTGCTGCCCTCGCGACACGATCTCGGATGGATGGATGGACAGTACCAAGCTACGTAGCCTAACCACATTTTCCAGTAGCTTGGCGGTCGCTTAGCTACTTTTTTTTTTACTTTTGTAGCTAAGTATCTTACATCAAAGCTACACAGAGAGAAAATGGGTTGCGATACCAAAAATACGGAGAAAATACAATGACCCGGATTAATGATAACATCCATGATGATCGGTTGGTGTTCGTACACTATATTGCCAAAAGTATTTGGCCACCCATCCAAATGATGAGAATCAGGTGTACTAATCATTTGGCCTGGCCACAGGTGTATCAAATCAAGCACGTAGGCATGGAGACTGTTTCTACAAACATTTGTGAAAGAATGGGCCGCTCTCAGTGATTTCCAGCGTGGAACTGTCATAGGATGCCACCTGTGCAACAAATCCAGTCCTGAAATTTCCTCGCTCAACTTTATCATAAGAAAAGTGAAGAGTTTGGGGAACAACAGCAACTCAGCCACCAAGTGGTAGGCCACGTAAACTGACAGAGAGGGGTCGGCGGATGCTGAAGCGCATAGTGCAAAGACTTTCTGCACAGTCCAAACGTCATGTGACCTTCCAATTAGCCCACGTACAGTACGCAGAGAGCTTCATGGAATGGGTTTCCATGGCCGTGCAGCTGCATCTAAGCCATACATCACCAAGTCCAATGCAAAGCGTGGGATGCAGTGGTGTAAAGCACGTCGCCACTGGGTTGTGAGTTTTTCCTTGCCCTTTTGTGGGATCTGAGCCGACGATGTCGTTGTGTCTTGTGCAGCCCTTTGAGACACTTGTGATTTAGGGCTATATAAATAAACATTGATTGATTGATTGATTGATTGATTTTCTATCACATGGTGAAGATGTGGCTTTTGAGTCATTTAAAAGAAATTACAGTATGTTGTTTTTTTTAGTTCCGTTTTTCATGGCAATGTGTGTTTGTATGTACATCAACTCACAGTCCGCTCAGCCACACTTCTCTTTCTTCTGTAAATCACTGCAAAAAAAGGAAACATTTTTATAATAGGAATTGATTATATAATTAAATGTGAAAATTAAATAAAAAGCACTCACCTGTGCCGACGTCACTTCCTATGCACGTGACTGAAAGAGCAGAAATAAAACAAATGAAGCCCAATTAGTTTTTTTAGGAGGGAGTTTTTAAAGCCATTTTCTAGGCATATATATATAACCTTCTGTCAAATTCCTAGGTATGTGGATTGAGGATGAATTGAACTGGAAATCTCATGTTAAAAAAAAATATACAACATAATGAATAAACGTCAATAATGAATAAAGCAATGTCATGTCTGTGTGATCATGTTTTCTTTTAGTCATGTTCGGTTTTGTTTTTGGACTTTTTGTGCACTTTTGTTTGTTTTGTCACCATAGCAACCATTAGTTTTCACCTGTCACGTCACGCACCTGTTTCACGTTTTGAGTCACGCACCTGTTTTCACTAATCATGTCTGTAGTATTTAAGTTCATTGTTTTCAGTTTGTCTTTCTGGCGACATCCCGCATTCATACTCTCCACACACCCTTATGACCAGTGTTGGGTTAGTTACTGAAAACCAGTAACTAGTTACTTTATTTCAAAAGTAACTCAGCTACTAACTCAGTTACTTAAACCAAAAAGTAATGCGTTACTGTGAAAAGTAACTATTTAGTTACTTATATATATTTTTTTATTTTTTTAAGGCCCCATTTAATGCCCTTTTAGCCTTCATTTTAGTACTGTTATTGCACTGGAGAATAATACAATCTGTTGATCAACTTGACATACATTTGCATCACTGAACTCTGCTAAGCAATGTGGTCTACATACAACACACAAAGACAAAGATATGTTTTAAAGGGCCAATTTGTTTCAGACCAGAACACATTGACAAAACTATTTTAAAACTGCAACTTAACATACATAAGTAACATAAACAGCATAATAACAACATAGCTGTAAAACAAGAAAGGCACACACTACATACATAAAGCCTAACCAGGCGGTTTTTTTTATCTCAAGGAATTCTGAAATAAAATCAGGTCTGAAGCCCAGAACACTCTACACATTTCCCCACTTAGTTTAGAGAAAAGGAAATATTAGCCTGGCCCACTAGCATCCCTCTTTAGGTTTGTGAACTTTATAGTCTAAACATTTAGAGTGATGTGATAATCAAACACTCTAAAAGTCTAAAATGAAAGAGTATATAAGAGAATTGACAGAGTGTGTGTACCTTCAGTGTGCAGTGCCTCATTAAAATCCAGCCGCTGTTGGAGGTGGAGGTGAAGTGTGTGTCTCTTTACTAGCTTCGTCGAAGCATGTTGTTTTTGTAGCTGTTTCAGCAGATTTGAAACTTACGTTCAACTAAAATGTTCTTTTCTTTGTGGTCGATAAAAGAAACGTACTGAAAATATCTCTATTTTAAGAAACTCGGCTTCGGGGTTCGCCATGACGTCTTGATAGTAGACACAGACACGCCCCCTCCCCCCTCCCCCCCCCCCCCCCCCCCACACACACCTACACACAGACAGCGGGCGGCGCGCCTCTTTTTTCAGATCTTCTCAGTTTCTAGCCGATACTACATTAAAAAATAACGCAAAATAACGCAGTAACGCATCATGTAGTAACGGTAACTGAGTTACTGAATATAAAAAATAACGCGTTAGATTACTAGTTACCGCCGATAGTAACGGCGTTACAGTAACGCGTTACTTTGTAACGCCTTAGTCCATACACCCTTATGACCCTTGCTGCGCTTTTTCAATGCCGTTTTCTCGTCCAATTAAGTTTTCTTTATCCATGCCATAGTTTGCGAGTTTTGTTTCATTGTTCATAGTTTCTTCCGTCGTGCAAGTTTTGTGTTTATAGTCAAGTTTTGTACTTCCGCCCTTGTACGCGCCTTTTGTTTGCCTTTTTTTGTTTTGTTGTAGTTATAGTGTTAAAATAAATCATGTACTCCCCTTCACGCCACATCTGGTCCAAATCTTTTGCACCCCGGGAGAACAAACCACGCCATAGTCCAAGTCGTGACAAGCAAAACATGTTCTAGACCAAAAATCACTTCATAATCTCTACTGCTCACTAATTATTGTGCAGAAATATGGGGAAATAACTACAAATGTACACTTTAGTCATTAACGGTGTTACAAAAAAGATCAGTTAGAATAATATATAATGTTGGATATACAGAACATACAAACACTTTATTGAATCGAAAATACTGAAATTCCACGACATTCCATAACTAAAATTATACACAAAGCAAACTATATATGATCTGCTACCCAAGAATATACAACAATTCATTAACTTTTTAGTATGGGGAACATATTCACCATTAATTATTGTGATGCGGGGTTCGTTCTCTCAGGAATGCAGACGGGCGTCAGACACAGCGTGCAGGTAAGAAAGTATTTATTTAATAAATAAATTATACTGGAACAAAGAAAAGGGTGCTCATAGCACATAAGGTAAAACTAAGAAAGACTAGCGTGGGAGCTAGCGAGTAACCGAACCTAGCGTGGAAGCTAACAGGTACAGATCCAGAACAAAAGTCGTCAACTGTTGCATGAAAACAAACTACGAAGCAAGAACGAATGACAGGGAGGACAGGCTTAAATAATAATGTCAGTGATGACAAACAGGTGCGTGTCGGGAACAAACGCGGCAGGTGAAAATAATAAGCAGCCATGGCAACAAACTCAGGTGTACAAAACAGGCACTCAAGGAGTCCAAAACTAACCAAAAACACAAGTATCTTGAAAACGTAAACAAAAAATATGATCCGGGCAGCGGATCATAACAGTACCCCCCCCTTAAGGGACAGATTCCAGATGTCCCCTGGAAAAACTAAAACCCCCCCAACTATAACAAAGTTCAAGAGTCAAGGGAGGGCGGAGGGAGGACTTGGCGGAGGGTCGCCAAGTCACGTGTCCCCGAATCCACCGGGGACGAGTCAGGTGGCGGCGGCGAATGGAACGCCGCTGCCGGAGGCGAGGCGGGCGACCACGGAAAGGCCACATTCGTGGCTGCCGAGAAGGTGGGCGTGAGTGGCGCCAGAAGTTCAGCAGCCGGAGAGTTCCGCGACTACGTCTCGGGTGTCGCTGCTGTTTGCGCCACTGGCGTCCATACTCTAACCTCCGAGAGCGCCGCTTGCGCAGCCAGACCACCCGAGGTCGCTGAGACGACGATGAGGGCGAGGAAGGTGGCGGCGCCCTGGAAAGGTCCAACGGAGACGAGGAGAGAGCAGACGTCGCCGTGGAAGCAGGAGGAGTCGTCGCCGCCGCCACCTGACTCGTCCCCGGTGGATTCGGGGACACGTGGCCTGGCGACCCTCCGCCAAATCCTCCCTCCACCCTCCCTTGACTCTTGAACTTTGTTATAGTTGGGGGGGTTTTAGTTTGTCCAGGGGACATCTGGAATCTGTCCCTTAAGGGGGGGGGTACTGTTATGATCCGCTGCCCGGATCATATTTTTTGTTTACGTTTTCAAGATACTTGTGTTTTTGGTTAGTTTTGGACTCCTTGAGTGCCTGTTTTGTACACCTGAGTTTGTTGCCATGGCTGCTTATTATTTTCACCTGCCGCGTTTGTTCCCGACACGCACCTGTTTGTCATCACTGACATTATTATTTAAGCCTGCCCTCCCTGTCATTCGTTCTTGCTTCGTAGTTTGTTTTCATACAACAGATGACGACTTTTTTTTCCTGCTCTGAACCTGCTAGCTTCCACGCTAAACTCCTTTTTTACCTTCTAGCTCCCATGCTAGCTCTTTTAGTTTTTGCCTTATGTGCTATGAGCACCCTTTTCTTTGTTCCAGTATAACTTATTTATTAAATAAATACCTTCTTACCTGCACGCGGTTTCTGACGCCCGTCTGCATTCCTGAGAGAACGAACCCCGCATCACCATGCGCCCCGGTCGTCACAAATTAGTTGCTTATTAAAGCAACAAAGACTTAATTTAGAGGTTTTTGGACACTAGGGGAACATAAAAGGTTAGGGTTAGGGTTACTAATAAGCAATAATTCTGAGGTTATTGAGGGAAGACTCTAAGTTAACAGCTCACTGGTTGTATAATAAGGCCATGCAGAATGAGGCATTAATAAGTACTTAATAATGACTAATTAAGAGCCAATATGTTACCAATTTGCATGTTAATAAGCAACTAATTAATGGTGAATATGTGTTCCCCTTACTAAAGTGTTACCAGCAATTATTCTCAACAAAAGAGGAGAAATATAATCTTAGAGAAATATGTAATATCAAAACATTTGTATGCACGTACAACACTTAACACCTTCAGTATGTCAGTATGTGGAATTAAATGATGGAATGGTTGTGATGTATCATGTTGTATGCATGCACGTGTGATGTATCATGTTGTATGCATGCATGTTGTCAAGACTTGGTCCTGGATGCAACGGAAAGTTGGCACGGGCGAGACGGAAATTAAGGTACATGATTTATTATTATCAAAAAAAAAAGGAATAAATGAAAGCGCGCACAGTGGCGGAGAACAAACTATGAAAAACAAAAAGACTATAAACATGGAACCAAAACTTACTTTGACAAGGGACATGAAGCAGGATCTTAGAGGAATGGACAGAGCATAAATGTGGTGTGAGGTCGTCAGGACGAACAACGGAAAATGAATGAACTTAAATACCATGGACATGATTAGTAACAGGTGCGTGACATGACAGGTGAAACTAATGGGTAACTGTGGTGATAAGACAAGGGAGTAAAAAGACAGAAACTAAACAAAACATGACTTAAAACAAAACATGATTACACAAACATGACACATGTGTGATGTATCATGTTGTATGCATGCATGTGTGATGTATCATGTTGCATCCATGCATGTGTGATGTATCATGTTGTATGCATGCATGTGTGATGTATCATGTTGTATGCATGCATGTGTGATGTGTCATGTTGTATGCATGCATGTGTGATGTATCATGTTGCATGCATGCATGTGGGATGCGTCATGTTGCATGCATGCATGTGTGATGTGTCATGTTGCATGCATGCATGTGTGATGTATCATGTTGTATGCATGCATGTGTGATGTATCATGTTGCATGCATGCATGTGTGATGTATCATGTTGCATTTATGCATGTGTGATGTATCATGTTGTATGCATGCATGTGTGATGTATCATGTTGTATGCATGCATGTGTGATGCATCATGTTGTATGCATGCATGTGTGATGTATCATGTTGTATGCATGCATGTGTGATGTATCATGTTGCATGCATGCATGTGTGATGTATCATGTTGCATTTATGCATGTGTGATGTATCATGTTGTATGCATGCATGTGTGATGTATCATGTTGCATTTATGCATGTGTGATGTATCATGTTGTATGCATGCATGTGTGATGTATCATGTTGTATGCATGCATGTGTGATGTATCATGTTGCATGCATGCATGTGTGATGTATCATGTTGTATGCATCCATGTGTGATGTATCATGTTGCATTTATGCATGTGTGATGTATCATGTTGTATGCATGCATGTGGGATGTATCATGTTGCATGCATGCATGTGTGATGTATCATGTTGTATGCATGCATGTGTGATGTATCATGTTGTATGCATGCATGTGTGATGTATCATGTTGCATTTATGCATGTGTGATGTATCATGTTGTATGCATGCATGTGTGATGTATTATGTTGTATGCATGCATGTGTGATGTGTCATGTTGTATGCATGCATGTGTGATGTATCATGTTGCATGCATGCATGTGTGATGTATCATGTTGTATGCATGCATGTGTGATCTATCATGTTGTATGCATGCATGTGTGATGTATCATGTTGCATGCATGCATGTGTGATGCATCATGTTGCATGCATGCATGTGTGATGTATCATGTTGTATGCATGCATGTGTGATGTATCATGTTGTATGCATGCATGTTGTCAAGACTTGGTCCTGGGAGTTTGCTTTTCCAGGATGCAACGGAAAGTTGGCAGGGGCGAGACGGGAATTAAGGTACATGATTTATTATTATTATAAAAAAAAAGGAATAAATGAAAGCGCGCACAGTGGCGGAGAACAAACTATGAAAAACAAAAAGACTATAAACATGGAACCAAAACTTACTTTGACAAGGGACATGAAGCAGGATCTTAGAGGAATGGACGGAGCATAAATGTGGTGTGAGGTCGTCAGGACGAACAACGGAAAATGAATGAACTTAAATACCATGGACATGATTAGTAACAGGTGCGTGACTCAAAACAGGTGCGTGACATGACAGGTGAAACTAATGGGTAACTGTGGTGACAAGACAAGGGAGTAAAAAGACAGAAACTAAACAAAACATGACTTAAAACAAAACATGATTACACAAACGTGACACGTGTGTGATGTATCATGTTGTATGCATTCACGTGTGAAGTATCATGTTGTATGCATGCATGTGTGATGTATCATGTTGTATGCATGCATGTGTGACGTATCATGTTGCATGCATGCATGTGTGATGTATCATGTTGCATGCATGCACGTGTGATGTATCATGTTGCATGCATACATGTGTGACGTATCATGTTGTATGCATGCATGTGTGATGTATCATGTTGTATGCATGCATGTGTGATGTATCATGTTGTATGCATGCATGTGTGATGTATCATGTTGCATTTATGCATGTGTGATGTATCATGTTGTATGCATGCATGTGTGATGTATCATGTTGTATGCATGCATGTGTGATGCATCATGTTGTATGCATGCATGTGTGATGCATCATGTTGCATGCATGCATGTGTGATGTATCATGTTGCATTTATGCATGTGTGATGCATCATGTTGTATGCATGCATGTGTGATGCATCATGTTGCATGCATGCATGTGTGATGTATCATGTTGTATGCATGCATGTGGTATGTATCATGTTGCATGCATGCATGTGTGATGTATCATGTTGTATGCATGCATGTGTGATGTATCATGTTGCATTTATGCATGTGTGATGTATCATGTTGTATGCATGCATGTGTGATGTATCATGTTGTATGCATGCATGTGTGATGTATCATGTTGTATGCATGCATGTGTGACGTATCATGTTGTATGCATGCACGTGTGATGTATCATGTTGTATGCATGCATGTGTGATGTATCATGTTGTATGCATGCATGTTGTCAAGACTTGGTCCTGGGAGTTTGCTTTTCCAGGATGCAACGGAAAGTTGGCACGGGCGAGACGGGAATTAAGGTACATGATTTATTATTATCAAAAAAAAAAGGAATAAATGAAAGCGCGCACAGTGGCGGAGAACAAACTATGAAAAACAAAAAGACTATAAACATGGAACCAAAACTTACTTTGACAAGGGACATGAAGCAGGATCTTAGAGGAATGGACGGAGCATAAATGTGGTGTGAGGTCGTCAGGACGAACAACGGAAAATGAATGAACTTAAATACCATGGACATGATTAGTAACAGGTGCGTGACTCAAAACAGGTGCGTGACATGACAGGTGAAACTAATGGGTAACTATGGTGACAAGACAAGGGAGTAAAAAGACAGAAACTAAACAAAACATGACTTAAAACAAAACATGATTACACAAACATGACACATGTGTGATGTATCATGTTGTATGCATGCATGTGTGAAGTATCATGTTGCATGCATGCATGTGTGATGTATCATGTTGTATGCATTCACGTGTGAAGTATCATGTTGTATGCATGCATGTGTGATGTATCATGTTGTATGCATGCATGTGTGATGCATCATGTTGTATACATGCATGTTCCAAATAACTCAAACTCATATGCCGCCATACCTGAGTAGATCCTCTGAGGACAGAATGAGACTTTACTGCCGTCTGCGGTGAGCGGGGACACTATTACGTGATACACTTCCCCACATTGGACGTTGGCCACTTCGCAGCCGCTCTCTCCTGCAGATGTGGTGCAGGTGTAGTTGCTGCTGCCGAACATCTCAGCCGTGTAACGCGTGCCGCCGCCGGCCGTGCGCCAGTGCAGCCGCAGCGAGTTCTCAGCCGTCCTGTAAAGCTTGATGCCTGACGGGCAACACGCACCTGCAAGATAGGAACACAGAGGCGAGCCGTTGACCAGCGGGTTTCTCGAGCTCTCTCTCTTTAGCGCCGCCCTAGTGGCTCCCTGGAGCATTTATAAAAAAAAAAGATTTGATAATGGAAAAAGATTGATGGGGAAACATATTTTTTTTG
>NC_084561.2:42596323-42603823 GCF_033978685.3 Nerophis lumbriciformis | reverse complement strand
GTTCAAGACTAGGACCTTTACTCTAATAATAACTATTCAGGACATTAATTAACTTGGGATGGGCACTATGGCTTAAAATCTATATCAAGATACATATTGTTGCCTTTTTGATAACACGTCACGGCCCGGGCGCATTCCAATGCGCATAATTCTGCGTTCCGGGCCAGAACGTAGCTACCTGTTCCAGTACAGTAAGTACGAATATCTCTAGCTCTATGCACACACTCTCTCTCGCTCTGTGTTTCATTTGTCTCATGTCCCGTGTCGTCTTCCAGCAGTATTTCTCCGTTCCCGCGTCACGAGCTGTGTGTCCCGTCTCCTCCCATTCCCTCTGGTTCATTGGCTGCCTCTTGAATCTCGACCTCCCAACTCTGACGCCTCGCCCCTGCCCTTGACCTCAGGCCTGCCCACGGACACCCAAGCTTGCCTTGCCCCCTTGGACTTCAACACTTCCGGTAACACTCATTAGATAGTCGCGACACATAATCGCACACCGTACACATTTTGGATTAGTTTCACACTCCATACTTTTGTAAATATAATAAATAGAGCTAAAACTACGTCCCTGCATTCTGTGCCGCCTTCTTCTCCCTGTACCGTAACAAATATATTGTATATCATGATATATTTTTTGCCATAATTAATAACAGCATGCAGCCTACTGTTCAAGACTAGGACCTTTACTCTAATAATAACTATTCAGGACATTAATTAACTTAGGATGGGCACTATGGCTATACATATTGTTGCCTTTTTGATAACAATATTGAAACGGCCCGGGCGCATTCCAATCCACATTCTTCTGTGCGCTGCGCTGAGCGCACATCCAAGCTGATAAGCTCCCTGGGCTTCTTAAGCCTGTGCAAACCTGCGTTCCGGGCCAGAACGTAGCTACCTGTTCCAGTACAGTAAGCACTAATATCTCTAGCTCTATGCACACTCTCTCTCTCTGTGTTTCTCCCCCTCCGTGTTCATTTGTCTCGTGTCCCGTGTCGTCTTCCAGCAGCATTTCTCCGTTCCTGCGTCACGAGCTGTGTGTCCCGTCTCCCCCCTATTCCCTCTGGTTCCCTGGCTGCCTCTTGGATCTCAACCTCCCTGACGCCTTGCCCCTGCCCTTGACCTCAGGCCTGCCCACGAAACCTCCGAGCTTGCCTTGCCCCCTTTGGACTTCAACACTTCCGGTAACACTCATCAGATAATCGCGACACATAGTCGCACACCGTAAAAATGTTGGATTAGTTTCACACGCCATACTTTTGTAAATATAATAAATAGAGCTAAAACTACGTCCCCGCCTTCTCCATGTGTCAGAATAATTGTATCTAAGTTATCACAAAACTTTGCGTTTCAATGAGTTCCCGGCGAGCAGACAAAATCTGTCTTTGATCTTACCAATCAAAAGGCTTGTAAAACTCCCACTGTGTAGGATGGGGAGCGACATGAGGGTGTCGGTTTCTTTGATGTATTGTAATTTACAGGAAGATTTTGTCTTGACCCGAGCTCTACAAAGCGGAGAGGAGGCAGGGACTGACCCCGCTCCAGGCACCTTTTCTTTTAACTGTTTTGCGACCGAGGGCAACGGCTGTTTACGACCTTTTCTTTGAACTGTTTTACGACCTTTTCTTTGAACTGTTTTTAATCAAAGGCGATGGCTGTTTACGACCCCCCTCCCTTAGAAACAGCTGTTGCCATGTAATCAGGGAAAGTCCAAATAAAAGAGGAGGAGTACAATCTTTCGTCAGAGCGTGGGACGACACTGTGCAAGGGTACAGTGTCTACGCGTTTCTCCTCAATTGAGCTAAATTGAATTATGTCTCTGTTTAATTCCTTGCTTCTTGTCTTGTTTATGAGATGTCATCAGTGTTTGAACCTGACACCCTGTACCGTAATAAATATACTGTATATCATGATATACTTTTTGGCATATAAATAATAATAGAACCATTTCAAAATGGGATTCAAAGGCTCCGAATTTGGCTGCTGACATACGCAGTAGCATATTGCGTCATTTCCAAATGTAATATTTTCTCAAAACTATGAATAATCTACTTGCTAATTTACTGTTACTAGCTGGTTACTTTCTGTTGTACACTCCTGTTAAACTGTAATAAACACCTAGCATCCAAATACCACCCGCTAAATCAGCGTGTGCAAACTATAAAATAGCGTGTATCGCAGACCGCCTTATTCAAATGAGATATTTGCGTGTACTCCACGGGGGACATCACCATGGAGACACTCGATCTTTTCTTGCACATTCATGTCATCATGCTTCTACCTGTGGGGGGTTTTTGCTCTGTTTTCAAACAAGCAGGAGACATGTATCACTTTTTATGGGCATTTTAGAAGCAGTCGGACTCGTGCAGTGCATCATTTTATTTTATTTTATTTTTTTAGCGCTCTGATGGTGCGCTCATGCTGATTGTGCTCAAGACGCAAAAAATGCATACTTCAAGAATTGTTTTTTCATAAAATAAGCTAATATTATATATATTCTATGTGAAAAAACATACATTGTTTAAAAAAAACACCGGAGAAAGGAAACTAAAACCAATCAATTAATTCAATCAGCCCCTTGAGTCACCCAGCATATGGTACAAAATTATGAAACGATGTTGCTGAAAAGACCTTATGTCTAATGTTCTTTATTTATGTCAGTCCAAATATGTTAAACACACATATAGGACTGAGGATTCACGTCCGTCCATCGTCTGATCTTGTAGCCGTGTGTGTTACTGTCACTTTCCACCTACTTTTCAGATGTGCGAAATAAAGATGCTCGACTTTTTGGCACCGGGGGCCGCATTTTGTTAAATAACGTATATATATATATATATATATATATATATATATATATATATATATATATATATATATATATATATATATATATATATATACGTTAGGTCAGAAAAAACACAGAGGCTATATCATCCCTACAAGCCTGTTTCGCAGGTTTCCTTTCTCGTTAGGGGTTTTTATTTATTATTTCGTAATATGATTATTAATATATAATATAATACAATTTTATAAATAACAACCCCTGACGATCAAGGAAACCTGTGAAACGGGCTTGTAGGGATGATATAGCTTCTGTGTTTTTTCCTGATCTAACGTATATTCCGGTATTGAGCACTGCATAACGGATAAAACACAGAAACCTCGACTATATATACTCGAGGTTTCGGCGGAATATACGTTAGGTCAGGAAAAAACACAGAGGCTATTTTGCAGGTTTCCCTGATCTTCAGGGGATTGGGGAGCAGGGAAACCTGCGAAACAGGCTTGTAGGGATGAAATAGCCTTTGTGTTTTTTCTCCTGACCTAACATGTATGTGTATATATATATATATATATATATATATATATACAGGGCCGGCCCGTGGCATAGGCCGTATAGGCAAATGCTAAGGGCGCCGTCCATTGGGGGGCGCCACGCCAGTGCCACAAATGTTGGAGAAAAAAAAAGAAAATAAAAAAAGTTGGTACTATTATTTCTAAATACAAAAAATAATCCCACGTTAATTAAAATGCAAAGTAAAGCCTATTTAATAGAAATATTATTTGTTACAACATTACGCCCCCTCCCCCCCCCTGTCCCCCCGCACGGTGCGCCCCCTCCCTTCCCGTATCATGACTCTTTTTGGACGTCACCACATCAAAAAATCAACACAAGATGTCAAAACGGCCAAAACTGTCAGGTGCCCAGGGAAGAAAAAAGAGAAAAGAAGAGGAGGAGAAACGAGAAAAGACAGAGGTAGCAGGTAGGTGAGCCGAACATGAAATTATTTGTCTGTTACAGAATGTGATAGTAACCCGGCTTTTTAGCATTAAGCTAATGTTACATGATTCGGCAATTGCTAATCAATAAATAGCTAGTTCTGTTTTAACGTCGGGTTAATATTGTGGAGGGGGCTAAATTGTTATGGAAAATAATAATGTAACGTTAGGTAATTACAGTACTCCCACCTTACATTTTTCAGGGACATTTGTATTAGATCTTTTAAGCAGGTGTTTTTTGTTTACATTGTTATTGCCTTCTGGTTAGCTATGTTTGCCCTGCAGGTAATAGTCACTTTTCCACCCCTTTATATATTAGATATAGTTGTAAGTAAAAAAAAAAAAGGTCAAAGACAAAGCTATTCGGTTTCTTGTGAGTATATACACTTCACTGCCGATGTGGGGGGGCGCCACTTAAAATCTTGCCTAGGGCGCCAGATTGGTTAGGGCCGGGCCTGTATATATATATGGTAACACTTTAGGATGGGGAACATATTCACCATTAATTAGTTGCTTATTAAAGTAACAAAGACTTAATTTAGAGTTATTTGGACACTACGGGAACATATGAGGGTTAAGGTTAGGGTTAGGGCTGGGGTTAGGGTTAGGGTTACTAATAAGCAATAATTCTGAGGTTATTGAGGGAAGACTCTTAGTTAATGACTTACTGGTTGAATACTAAGGCCATGCAGAATAAGGCTTTAATAAGTACTTAAAAATGACTAGTTAAGAGCTAATATGTTACTAATTTGCATGTTAACAAGCAACTAATTAATGGTGAATATGTGTTCACCATACTAAAGTGTTACCATATATATATATATATATATATATATATAACATTGCTGTATGTATACTTTTGACCCAGCAGATTTGCTCACATTTTCAGTAGACCCATAATAAATTCATAAAAGAAGCAAACTTCATGAATGTTTTTTGTGACCAACAAGTATGTGCTCCAATCACTACATCACAAAAAAATAAGAAATGATTGTAAACTCAAGACAGCCATGACATGATGTTCTTTACAAGTGTATGTACACTTTTGACCACGACTGTATGCATCGTTTATATTTTCTAGAATCAACCCGACAAAATCATCAACTATTAAAATTGCTTTCGATAGCCAAAATAAACATCAAAGTGTGAGTGCTTTACCTGTGTCTCTGGTGTGAGCGCCGCATGCACGATTACACCCGCTGACATCATTGCAGGGGGTCACCACCACACTGTAGGG
Source organism: Nerophis lumbriciformis (assembly GCF_033978685.3). Lineage (NCBI taxonomy): Eukaryota > Metazoa > Chordata > Actinopteri > Syngnathiformes > Syngnathidae > Nerophis > Nerophis lumbriciformis. The sequence goes on along the minus strand of NC_084561.2, from coordinate 42,598,806 downwards.
ACTGTCACAACCCAGGTCAGAAAGGGCGCAGACCGGCGCCGTGTCATTGCACAGGATGACCTCTGAACCGTCCGCTGCCCGGGTCTCATACAGCTCCGCCCCCAGTGACGCCGACCATGTGATCTCCAGAGTCTCCGTGCTCACCAGGGTGACGGCCACACCCTCGGGACAACACGGCACTGACCGACACAGACGTCAAACAGGTTGACACACACACCGGGCTGGGGATGTCTGCGCTCAGACTTACATGTGGTGTAGTTGATAACCGGTCCTTGAGGACTGGAGCCGGCGTCGTTGAAGGCGAAGACCGACAACAGGTGTGTGTAGCCACATTGGCAGTGGTATGTGCAGTTGTTGCTGGTGGTGTTGCACGTCTCCTCCATGCCGTCACCTCTCTTTATGTATGCCATGTAGCTGTCGGCGTAGGGTGCCGTATCCCAAGACAGAGTGCAGTTTGCTTCCACCGACTCGTCCACAGCTAAGGACTCAGGTGGGCAGGGAACTGACAGAGACAGATGACAACAAGAAGAGTTTTCAACCATAGGAACTGTTAGAATAATTGTTTCTAAATTATCACAAAAACTTTGTGTTACATTGAGGGTCTGGTGAGAAGACAAACGCTGTCTTTGAAACCTACCAAGAGTAAGGCTCGTAAAACTCCACTGTGTAAAGGGGGAAAGCAAGATGAAGGTGCTCCTTTGTTCTTTCATGTATGGTAATCAACAGAAAGATATTGTTCTAACCCAAGGACTTCAAAGCGAAGAGAAGACAGAATCTGCCCAATTTCCAGACGACCTCTTTTTGAACCTCCTTTATGAACTGGTTTACGAACGTCTTTTTGAACTATTCTATGGACCTCTTTTTGAACTATTTTACGAATTCTTTTTGAACTGACCTTTTCTGTGAATTGTTTACGACCTTTTTTGTGAACTTTTTGCGACCTTTGTCCTTAGGAAACAGCGGTGGCCATGTGGTCGGGGAGGGTCCAATATAAAAGAAGGAGGCGTGCAATCTTTTGGCAGAGCGTGCTGAGATACTGTTCAAGGGTGCAGTGTACAGACGACTCTCCTCAATAATGAGTCCAAATTGAATTCAGTTTCTGTTTAATTATTTGCCTCTTGTCTTGTTTAATAGCGTTCAAGAGTCTTACGGCTTGAGGGACCAAACATTTTGGACAATTCCAAGCATCGCGTGGACATCGGGGGCGGTACCTCTGGATTGGCAGACCGGGGTGGTGGTTCCTCTCTCTAAAAAGGGGAACCGGAGGGTGTGTTCTAACTATCGTGGGATCACACTCCTCAGCCTTCCCGGTAAGATCTATTCAGGTGTACTGGAGAGGAGGCTACGCCGGATAGTCGAACCTCGGATTCAGGAGGAACAGTGTGGTATTCTTCCTGGTCGTGGAACTGTGGACCAGCTCTGTACTCTCGGCAGGGTCCTTGAGGGTGCATGGGAGTTTGCCCAACCAGTCTACATGTGCTTTGTGGACTTGGAGAAGGCATTCGACTGTGTACCCCGGGAAGTCCTGTGGGGAGTGCTCAGAGAGTATGGGGTATCGGACTGTCTGATTGTGGCTGTCCGCTCCCTGTATGATCAGTGTCAGAGCTTAGTCTGCATTGCCGGCAGTAAGTCGGACACGTTTCCAGTGAGGGTTGGACTCCGCCAAGGCTGCCCTTTGTCACCCATTCTGTTCATAACTTTTGTGGACATAATTTCTAGGCGCAGTCAAGGCGTTGAGGGGATCTGGTTTGGTGGCTGCAGGATTAGGTCTCTGCTTTTTGCAGATGATGTGGTCCTGATGGCTTCATCTGGCCAGGATCTTCAGCTCTCACTGGATCGGTTCGCAGCCGAGTGTGAAGCGACTGGGATGAAAATCAGCACCTCCAAGTCCGAGTCCATGGTTCTCACCCGGAAAAGGGTGAAGTGCCACCTCCGGGTTGGGGAGGAGATCTTGCCCCAAGTGGAGGAGTTCAAGTACCTGGGAGTCTTGTTCACGAGTGAGGGAAGAGTGGATGGTGAGATCGACAGGCGGATCAGTGCGGCGTCTTCAGTAATGCGGACGCTGTATCGATCCGTTGTGGTGAAGAAGGAGCTGAGCCGGAAGGCAAAGCTCTCAATTTACCGGTCGATCTACGTTCCCATCCTCACCTATGGTCATGAGCTTTGGGTTATGACCGAAAGGACAAGATCACGAGTACAAGCGGCCGAAATGAGTTTCCTCCGCCGGGTGGCGGGTCTCTCCCTTAGAGATAGGGTGAGAAGCTCTGTCATCCAGGGGGAGCTCCAAGTAAAGCTGCTGCTCCTCCACATGGAAAGGAGCCAGATGAGGTGGTTCGGGCATCTGGTCAGGATGCCACCTGAACGCCTCCCTAGGGAGGTGTTTAGGGCACGTCCGACCGGTAGGAGGCCACGGGGAAGACCCAGGACACGTTGAGAAGACTATGTCTCCCTGCTGGCCTGGGAACGCCTCGGGATCCCCCGGG
>NC_084561.2:42566323-42591323 GCF_033978685.3 Nerophis lumbriciformis | reverse complement strand
ATGAGGTGATATTGTTAGAATAATTATGTGTAAGTTGTCACACAACTCTTATGCTTAAAGGCCGTTGCTATAGTTATTATCAATTGTGCTGAAGTTGTACTTTTCTATCTGTGCAAAGGGACATCGACTCGTATCAGTGTTTGTGTCCAGAACATCGAGTACCGTGACGCAGACAAAGAACATTTGCATTTCATGAATAGTCATATATTGTGTCCAACTGGGGCTGCTGAGATTAACCCCCTTCCTTCAGCAGCAGGACTTTAGAGCGTAGTTTAGATCTGTAACTAGAGTACAGGCCAAAACGACTCTCCTCATTGAGCTAAATTTAACTCTGTCTCTGCATGATTCCTTGCTTCTTGTCTGTTGTTGGGTCTGACCAGACTTCCCTCCCAGGGAACTAAAGTCACTGGTCAATCCCAAGTTCTTTAGATGACATATATGCAGAGTAAAAAGGACCATCAAGACAGAATAGGAATATTATCATGTTTTACTGAAGCTTCAGGAGACCAGCCCACATCAATACAGTCATACCGTCATCTCGGGATGGTCTAACATTCAAACAGGAAGAGACAACTTCTTGAATACGCAAACAGACCCCACCCTCTCCAGAAAGGAATACAGGCTCATTGTTCTACTACAGATAAGATATAAGGGAGTACTCCAACTCCTACATTGCAAGCAAAGAGTACAAATGGAAAAACACCAGCTGATTTAAACATGACTATGAATAAAGAGAGAACTCTTAAACATATATGCATTCTCCACACTGTTTAATAGATGTCATCAGTGTTTGAACCTTATGTTTGACTAATGTACTGTACACAATCCGCCGTACAGAAACTCCATATATGGCCTCAGTCATTCAGTTACAAATAAAGATGTGATGTTCGCAAACGAGTCAAATATTTTGAACAGCTCTTTGATTCCCGGTTGGGAGCCTTCTGTTTAGGAGCCGTATTTTACACAAATTGTGCATGCCACCTGACGAGGCTGAAAAAATGAGTGGGACTCAAAGCATCCTGATTCACTTTTGTGGTTAATTGTTCTGTTGATGTGTTTACTAGTTCAGGTGTACACACACCAGGAAGGGTAGTGTCAAGGCCCGGGTGTGTTCAACTGTGCACACCTCCAAGCGCACACCTGGTGCGATCAATCTGCAATCTGCACACCTGCCGCTGATGAGCTCCCCGAGCTTCTTAAGCCAGAGCGAACCTGCATTCCGGGCCAGAACGTAGCGACCTGTTCCGTACAGTAAGCCAACTCGTGTCTAGCTCTATGCTCACTCTCTTTCGCTGTGTTTTCCCCCTCCGTGTTTCAATCGTCTCGTGTTCCCGTGTCGTTCCAGCAGCATTCCACCGTTCCCTGACGATGAGAAGTGTGCCTCGTCTCCCCATATTCCCCATCTGGTTCCCTGGCTGCCCCTTTTTGGATCTCGACCTCCCGCCTGGACACGGACTTTTGACGCCTCGCTCTTGCCCCTGACCTCCAGCCTGTCTCTGGACCTTCGAGCCTGCCTTGCCCCCCTTGGACTTCAGCGTCCCACTCAACACGCACCATCAACAACTCCTGGTAACACTCAACATATACTCACTTCACATAGTCGCACACCATACACATTTTGGTTTAGTTACACGCCTCATTTCCTATTGTATTTATCAATAAACTCAACGACGTCCCTGCATTCTGTGCCGTCTTCTTCCTCCCTGTAGGTGGAACATTTTTTGTTCATTCTAGATTTATTCATAGGTTTTATACACATATTGTTTATGGACGCTCTCATTCATCCAGACGTTTGGCAAAACGTCTTCTAAGACCACCCAAACAGTCCAGTTGTGATCGATTGAATGCCCCGAGAATCTAGACATATTAGCGGGAACTTTTTCCTCAGAGCGTGGGGTGACACTGTACGAGGGCGCAGTTCCATGCGCTCTCCTCATGAGCTAAATTGAATCCTGTCTCTGTTTGATTCCTTGCTCCTTGTCTTGTTTAATAGATAGTTCGGTGTTTGAACCTGACATTAACAGCGTTAACAGTATATGATGGTGGGATGTGTACATTTGATTTATTCTGATAAAAATTGTGTAAATGCGACCAATGATTGTTTGCTTGATATATATAAATTACAGTAATCCCTCATTAATCACTGGTAATTGGCTCCGGGCATCACCGCAATAAATTACTTTCCGTGAAGTAGGAATTATTAATTGTAAATCTAGTAATTTCATAGCTACAGAATTAAAAATAAACTATTTATTATCTTCTAAATACATTTGTCAACATTATGAAAAGCCTTTGGACATGAAATAACACCCTTTAGTCAATGTAACAGTATTTTAATCCAATACAGTGCATCCGGAAAGTACTCTCAGCCCTTGACTTTTCCCCACATTTTGTTATGTTACGGTCCTATCCTCAAAATTCTACACACAATACCCCATAATGGCAATGTGAAAAGGTGTTTTTTTTTTTCAATTTTGCAAATGCATTAAAGTATCACGGTTGGAGAAATGATTGGAAACTCAAGACAGCCAAAAAAACGGGTATATATATATTTTATATATATATATATATATATATATATATATTTTATATATATATATATATGTATATATATATATATATATAAAATATATATATGTATGTATATATATATATATATATATATATATATATATATATATATATATATATATAAAATATATATATACCCGTTTTTTGAGTCTGTTTGCAAGACCTTCGATTGTGGAGGTGTTCCCGGTTTTGCAAATGAAAGCACGGCCCACCTTTTCCAAAAGTAACATGATTTCTATTTAGAAAAAAAAAAAAAAAAAAAAAAAATATATATATATATATATATATATATATATATTTTTTTTTTTCTATCTGTACAAAAAAAAAATATATATATATATATATACATATATATATATATATATATATATTTTTTTTTTTTTTTTTGAAAAAATAAAATAAAAAAAATAAAATAAAAATAATATATATATATATATATATATATATATATATATATTTTTTAATTTTTTTTTTTTTAATTTATTTATTTATTTTTTATTTTTTTTCTATCTGTACAAAATAAAAAAAAAATAAAAAAAAAAAAATAAAAATAAAAAATATATATATATATATATATATTTTTTTTTTTTTTTTTTTTGTTTTTTTTTTGTTTTTTTTTTGTACAGATAGAAAAAAAATAAAAATAAAATAAATAAATAAATCTAAAAAAAATAAATACTAAAGACCAGGGGAAAAAAAGGCCAGAAAAGTTCAGCGTGGACTCGTTTTTATGAGGTTGTAAATCAGGATGATAGTAATGCTGGCTACGTGATTTGCAAGAGCTGCGACGCTGTTTATGTCTACGACAGTCACAAAACCGGGACATCTAACATGGTGCATCACATTTGTGCAAAACCCCGAATCTCCACAAAGACCCTGAGCATGAGCAGTAGAGATGCGCGGTTTGCGGGCACAACCGCGGAGTCCGCGGATTATCCGCGGATCGGGTGGATGAAATTTAAAAAAATTAGATTTTATCCGCGGGTCGGGTCGGGTCGGGTCGGGCGGTTGAAATAAAAAAAAATTAGATTTTAAATAGATTCAGGCGGGTGGCAGTTAAACCAATTTGGAAATATATATACATAGTTAAATGTTGTTACCCACATACGAAAAACGAGCAGGCACCTGCAGCATATGCCACAACAGAAGAAAAAAAAAAAAAGAGATGGACACTTTTACGGAGCGGAGAAGGCCCCCGACGCCTCGCCGGGGTCCGGGACCGAGGCCCCTTCCCCCAAGAGGGCCCCACCGGGAGCCGTAGCTGAGGCGATCCGCGAGAAGGGCCCGACGCACGTCCAGGGTCACCACCGCGCCCACCGCACCGACACCCCGCCTGGTCCGCCTTCGCCGCGGCCGGCGTCACGCGCAGCAGGTAAGCAGCTTACCTGCCCGCCACCCCCGTGGCCGGGGGCTCGTAACAGGGGTCGCTCCGCCCACGCAGCTTACCTGCCCGCCACCCCTGTTGCCGGGGGCGCGTAACAGGGGTCACTCCGCGCGCAATGCGCTCACGAAAGGGGTGGGGCTCACCCTGGTTGATATAGACAGCAGGACGGTGGCCATGGACGTCGGAACCCGCTAAGGAGTGTGTAACAACCCACCTGCCGAATCAACTAGCCCTGAAAATGGATGGCGCTGGAGCGTCGGGCCCATATACCCGGCCGTCGCCGGCAGCGAGACGCGCTTGGAGGTGCGCTCAGCGCGGCTCCCATATGATTGCGCACTGGTGTGCGTCTGGGTCGTGACAGCGTGGCACGCGAATGTCTGTACTGCATTGGATCAGTCTCTTTTCTTTAACAGGCAAAAGCTTTATAACCTCACTAATGCCTTGCATCGTCTATATTAGATATATAACAACAGGCGGGTGGCGGATGGCGGGCGGGTGCGGTTCTGATCAAATGTTACATCGGGTGGATGGCGGATGGTTGACGACTTTCTGATGCGGTTGCGGATTAAATAATTGCCTATCCGCGCATCTCTAATGAGCAGTTTCGTCCGCCGTGATCCCAGAAGAGTGCCACAGGATGTTAAAACAAGATAGAACGCAGCTGCCTGGAGCAGTTTGAGTGGCGCCAGCGCGCTTGGAGGTGCGCTCAGCGCGGCTCCCAGATGATTGCGCACTGGTGTGCGTCTGGGCCGTGACAGCGTGGCACGCATTGAATGTCTCTGCTGCATTGGATCAGTCTCCTTTCTTTAACAGGCAAAAGCTTTATAACCTCACTAATGCCTTGCATCGTCTATATTAGATATATAACAACGGGCGGGTGGCGGATGGCGGGCGGGTGCGGTTTTGATTAAATGTTAGTTCGGGTGGATGGCGGATGGTTGACGACTTTTGTGATGCGGTTGCGGATGAAATAATTGCCTATCCGCGCATCTCTAATATATATATATATATATTTTTTCAGAATAGAAATCATGTTACTTTTGGAAAAGGTGGGCCGTGCTTTCATTTGCAAAACCGGGAACACCTCCAGAATCGAACGTCTTGCAAACAGACTCAAAAAAACGGGTTACAAAAGTGACTGTGGAGCAAAATTCATGCAAAATTTACACCAAATCCTATCCAATGTGAATTAGACCACAAGGAAGTGTTTTTAAATGTAGTTTTAAATCATCATACTTTCAGTACTCCTTCGGCAAAAAAAGAGGCTAGATTATATTTCTGGGTAATACTGCAGGTCAGATGATAGATACCTCACACCTGAGAAGATAGATACAGTATGTGCTTAGGATGAGGTCAACTCTTTGTGTTTCACATAGAGGGCCCTGGTAAAGTTACAACCGATACAGGACAAGCCCTCGGGGGCCGTGGGTATAAATCTCCGACAATGAAAACCTGGAGTCTGTTATTGTACAGAAGAACATGCACTACCAGACAATAGGGACGATCAGATGACTTCCACTGGGATCAGAGTGTGATGTGACTCAAATGTGGAATTCTCTTTTTACCGGACGTTTAAATGAACCTTTTTCATGTGCAAATCGCACATGCACTTCTACAGCCTTTGTCATAATGTTTTAACAGTAAAATACTATCATCAAAATGTACTGTAACATTGCAACAAATGATTATACCCTTATATTTGACAGTAATTAACACAGTATAATACTGTAATCATTGTGCTCTCCAATATTGCGTCAAATCGCTGTATATTCAAATTGGTTTGTCTCTTGAGGGTTTCTGTTGACTACGTTACACACTCTTGTACAGTATGTTGTTTAAACAAGAGCCTAATATGCTTTTCTACAACAAAATTCATCTATTTATTTTTCTTCTTCTCTAGATTTCGGCCCGTTTTTTCATCCGATTCAAACTTCAAACTGTTCGGCCCATTCGGGAATCGCGGGCTTTCCCTTGAAAAATTCCCAAAATTCCCAGATTTCCCAGAATTCCAAGTTTTCCGGTACATTTTTCCCTTTCAGAATGAATTGATCATTTTTCAAACTTCCACCATTTCCACATTTTTCAACCTATTCAAACCATTCCACCTTCAACCTATTCCACCATTCTAGTAATTTAAACTACCCTTTTTCCAAGTTCAAAAAAATTCCCAGATTTCCCAGAATTCCAAGTTTTCCGGGACATTTTTCCCATTCAGAATGATATTGGCCATTTTTCAAACGTCCACCATTTCCACGTTTTTCAACCTATTCAAACCATTCTACCTTCAACCTATTCCACCATTCTATTAATTTAAACAACATTTTTTTTTCCACGTTCAAAAAAATTCCAGGATTTTCCAGAATTCCTGGTTTTCCAAAGCCCTATTTTCACTCTTTTTTCTGGCGACTACTTCTCCCACATTTTTCAACCCACTTCAACTGTTCCAAAGTCAAATCATTCCTCTTAATTAGGACAAAAAACAAAGTTGTTTTTCGAATTGGAAAAATTCCCGGTTTTCCAAAAAATTTCGTAATACCATTTCTGTTACTACTTCAACATTTCTCGACCGATTTGAAAAATGTCAACACCAACCATTTCAACTCATTCATACCATTCAAGTTTTTTTTTAACCATTTTCCCCCCAAAAATCCCACTTTTCCCGAAATTCCCAAATTTTTTTAGAAATTCCCATTGAAATCAATTGGACATTCTTCAAAGTTCAACAATTCCCGCATTTTTCATCCAATTCAAACCATTCCAACTTCAAACTGTTCAGCTTATTTGAGAAACGCGGGCTTTCTCTTGAAAGATTTCCCAGACTTCCAAGTTTTCCGGTACATTTTTCCCATTCACAATGAAATGGCCATTTTTCAAACTTCCATCATTTCCACGATTTTCAACCTATTCAAACCATTCTACCTTCAACGCATTTCACCATTCTAGAAATTTAAACTACTTTTTTTTCCAAGTTCAAATTTTTTTCCAGATTTCCCCAAATTCCAAGTTTTCTGGGACATTTTTCCCATTCAGGATGAATTGACCATTTTTCAAACTTCCACCATTTCCACGTTTTCAACCCATTCAAACCATTCCACTTTCAACACATTCCACCATTCTAGTAATTTAAACTACCTTTTTTCCAAGTTCAAAAAAAATTCCAGGATTTTTCAAAATTCCTGGTTTTCCAAAGCCCCATTTTCACCCTTTTTTTTCTGGCAACTACTCCTCCCACATTTTTCAACCCACTTCAACCGTTCCACCGTCTAAACATTCCTCTTAATTATGACAAAAAAACTGAGTTGTTTTTCGAATTGGAAAAATTCCCAGTTTTCCAAGAGTTCCGTAATACCATTTCTGTTACTACTTCAAAATTTCAACACCAACCATTTCAACTCATTCAGACCATTCAAGTTTTTTACCATTTAAAAAAAAAATCCCGCTTTTCCCGAAATTCCCACATTTTTTGGGAAATTCCCATTGAAATCAATGGGACATTCTTCAAAGTTCCACAATTCCCACATTTTTCATCCGATTCAAACCGTTCCAACTTCAAACTGTTCAGCGTACTTGGGAATCGCGGACATTTTCTTGAAAAATTCCCAGATTTCCCAGAATTCCAAGTTTTCCGGGACATTTTTCCCATTCAGAATGAATTGACCATTTTTCAAACTTCCACCATTTCCACATTTTTCAACCTATTCAAACCATTCCACTTGCAACCTATTCCACCATTCTAGTAATTTAAACTACATTTTTTCCAAGTTCAAAAACATTCCAGGATTTTCCAGAATTCCTGGTTTTCCAAAGCCCTATTTCCACCCTTTTTTCTGGCGACTACTCCTCCCACATTTTTCAACCCACTTCAACCGTTCTACCGTCAAATCATTCCTCTTAATTAGGACAAAAAACAAAGTTGTTTTTCGAATTGGAAAAATTCCCGGTTTTCCAGGAATTTCTTAATACCATTTCTGTTACTACTTCAACATTTCTCGACCGATTTGAAAAATTTCAACACCAACCATTTCAACTTATTCATACCATTGAATGTTGTTTTTTTTAACCATTTTTCAGAGAAAATCCCACTATTTTCGAAATTCCCACATTTTTTGGGAAGTTCCCATTGAAATCAATGGGACATTCTTCAAAGTTCCACAATTCCCACATTTTTCATCTGATTCAAACCGTTCCAACTTCAAACTGTTCAGCTTATTTGAGAATCGCAGGCTTTCCCTTGACAAATTCCCCAAATTCCCAGATTTTCAAGCTTTCCGGGACATTTTTCCCATTCAGAATGAAATTGGCCATTTATCAAACTTCCACCATTTCCACGTTTTCAACCTATTCAAACCATTCCACTTTCAACACATTCCACCATTCTAGTAATTTAAACTACTTTTTTTCCAAGTTCAAAAAAATTCCAGGATTTTCCAGAATTCCTGGTTTTCCAAAGCCCCATTTTCACCCTTTTTTCTGGCGACTACTCCTCCCACATTTTTCAACCCATTTCAACCGTTCCACCGTCAAATCATTCTTCTTAATTAAGACAAAAAAACAAAAAGTTGTTTTTCGAATTGGACAAATTCCCGGTTTTCCCATTTTTCCAGGAATTCCGTAATACCATTTCTGTTACTACTTCAACATTTCTCGACCGATTTGGAAAAATGTCAACACCAACCATTTCAACTCATTCATACCATTAAAGTTTTTTTTACCATTTTCAAAAAAAAAATCCCGCTTTTCCCGAAATTCCCATATTTTTTTAGAATTTCCCATTGAAATCAATGGGACATTCTTCAAAGTTCCACAATTCCCGCATTTTTCATCCGATTCAAATCGTTCCAACTTCAAACTGTTCAGCTTATTTGAGAATTGCGGGCTTTCCCTTGACAAATTCCAAAAATTCCCAGATTTCACAGACTTCCAAGTTTTCCGGTACATTTTTCCCATTCACAATGAAATGGCCATTTTTCAAACTTCCATAATTTCCATGTTTTTCAACCTATTCAAACCATTCTACCTTCAACACATTTCACCATTCTAGAAATTTGAACTACTTTTTTTTCCAAGTTAAAAAAAATTCCAGGATTTTCCAGAATTCCTGGTTTTCCAAAGCCCTATTTTCACCCTTTTTTCTGGCGACTACTTTCCCCACATTTTTCAACCCACTTCAACCGTTCCAAAGTCAAATCATTCCTCTTAATTAGGACAAAAAACAAAGTTGTTTTTCGAATTGGAAAAATTCCCTGTTTTCCAAAAATTCTGTAATACCATTTCTGTTACTACTTCAACATTTCTCGACCGATTTGAAAAATGTCAACACCAACTATTTCAACTCATTCATACCAATAAAGTTTTTTACCATTTTCAAAACAAAAAAAATCCCGCTTTTCCCGAAATTCCCACATTTTTTTTAGAATTTCCCATTGAAATCAATGGGACATTCTTCAAAGTTCCACAATTCCCGCATTTTTCATCCGATTCAAACCATTCCAACTTCAAACTGTTCAGCTTATTTGAGAATTGCGGGCTTTCTCTTGACAAATTCCAAAAAATTCCCAGATTTCCCAGAATTCCAAGTTTTCCAGGACATTTTTCCCTTTCAGAATGAATTGGCCATTTCTCAAACTTCCACCATTTCCACGTTTTTCAACCTATTCAAACCATTCTACCTTCAACACATTTCACCATTCTAGAAATTTGAACTACTTTTTTTTCCAAGTTCAAAAAAATTCCAGGATTTTCCAGAATTCCTGGTTTTCCAAAGCCCTATTTCCACCCTTTTTTCTGGCGACTACTCCTCCCAAATTTTTCAACCCACTTCAACCATTCCACCGTCAAATCATTCCTCTTAATTAGGACAAAAAACAAAGTTGTTTTTCGAATTGGAAAAATTCCCGGTTTTCCAGGAATTTCTTAATACCATTTCTGTTACTACAACATTTCTCGACCGATTTGGAAAAATGTCAACACCAACCATTTCAACTCATTCATACCATTCAAGTTTGTTTTTTTTACCATTTTCCCCAAAAAAATCCCGCTTTTCCCGAAATTCCTAAATTTTTTGGAAAATTCCCATTGAAATCAATGGGACATTTGTCAAAGTTCCACAATTCCCACATTTTTTCATCCGATTCAAACCATTCCAACTTCAAACTGTTCAGCTTATTTGAGAATCGCGGACTTTCCCTTGACAAATTCCAAAAAAATTCCCAGATTTCCCAGAATTCCAAGTTTTGCGGTACATTGTTCCCATTCACAATGATGGCCATTTTTCAAACTTCCACCATTTCCACGTTTTTCAACCTATTCAAACCATTCTACCTTCAATCTATTATACAATTCTAGAAATTTAAACTTCCTTTTTTTCCAAGTTCCAAAAAATTCCAGGATTTTTCAGAATTCCTGGCTTTCCAAAGCCCTATTTTCACCCTTTTTTCTACTCCTCCCACATTTTTCTACCCACTTCAACCGTTCCACCGTCAAATGATTCCTCTTAATTAGGACAAAAAAACAAATTGGAAAATTGAATTGGAAAAATTCCCGTTTTTCCTGGAATGCCGTAATATAATTTCTATTACTAACTTCAACATTTCTCGACCAATTTGAAAAATTTCAATACCAACCATTTCAACTTATTCATACCATTGAAGTTTTTTTTTTACCATTTTCCAAAAAAAATCCCGCTTTTCCCAAAATTCCCACATTTTTTGGGAAATTCCCATTGAAAGCAATGGGATATTCTTCAAAGTTCCACAATTCCCACATTTTTCATCTGATTCAAACTGTTTTAACTTCAAAATATTCAGCCTGTTCGGGAATTGTGTGCGCTACTTCAACAATTCTAAAAAAAAAAAATTCCAGGGTTTCAGTTCAACTTCAGCATTGGAGCATTCACACGCAATTCCTTCAGGAATTGCCTCATCTAGTTAACAATAAAATTGTTAGCCAATAATTAAATGAATAATACAATTTTCATAATGTGTGACAAACATATTTACCCGTCTTTCCAGTCACAGAAAGGGATGGCTGGCTGCGGCCTCCACTGTTCCCCGCCATGATGCTCAGCGTGTACTCAGTGTACGCTGCGAGGGAAGCAATCTCAGCCGGGGAGGAATAAACCGTGTCTTCTCTGTAAAAACCATCGGCGTTTTGGAGCCGTACGATGTAATGAGTGGCTCCAGTGACCGAGTTAAACTCCACTATTAGGGTCTCGCTGTCCATTGGCTTCACTTTTTGGATGGGGTCCATTAGTGGAGGTGCTGAAATTGTACAAATGAGATGCAATATTAATATTCAGCGGCAGAGTTTCTTCATAACTTAAGATATTTAAGCATTTAAGTCCCATCTTAAAACTCATTTGTATACTCTAGTCTTTAAATAGACCCCCTGTTAGACCAGTTGATCTGGTCCCCCCCGCCCCCCTCTCCTTTGTGGATCGCACAGATTCGGTGACCACAGATGAAGCGCTAGCTGTCCAAAGTGGTGACCCAGGGTGGACCACTCATCTGTGCATCAGTTGGGGACGTCTCTGCACTGCTGACCTGTCTCCACTCAAGATGATCTCCCGCTGGCCCCACTATGGACTGGACTCAAACACTATTATGTTAGATCCACTATGGACTGGACTCAAACACTATTATGTTAGATCCACTATGGACTGGACTCTCACACTATTATGTTAGATCCACTATGAACTGGACTCTCACAATATTATGTTAGATCTACTATAGACTGGACTCTCACAATATTATGTTAGATCCACTATGGACTGGACTCTCACTATTATGTTAGATCCACTATGGACTGGACTCTCACACTATTATGTTAGATCCACTATGGACTGGACTCTCACAATATTATGTTAGATCTACTATGGACTGGACTCTCACACTATTATGTTAGATCCACTATGAACTGGACTCTCACAATATTATGTTATATCCACTATGGACTGGACTCTCACTATTATGTTAGATCCACTATGGACTGGACGCTCTCACTATTATGTTTGATCCACTATGGACTGGACTCTCACAATATTATGTTAGATCTACTATGGACTGGACTCTCACACTATTATGTTAGATCCACTATGGACTGGACTCTCACTATTATGTTAGATCCACTATGGACTGGACTCTCACTATTATGTTAGATCCACTATGGACTGGACTCTCACACTATTATGTTAGATCCACTATGAACTGGACTCTCACACTATTATGTTAGATCCACTATGGACTGGACCCTCACACTATTATGTTAGATCCACTATGGACTGGACTCTCACACTATTATATTAGATCCACTATGAACTGGACTCTCACTATTATGTTAGATCCACTATGGACTGGACTCTCACAATATTATCTTACATCCACTATGGACTGGACTCTCACACTATTATGTTAGATCCACTATGGACTGGACTCTCACTATTATGTTAGATCCACTATGGACTGGACTCTCACACTATTATGTTAGATCCACTATGGATTGGACTCTCACACTATTATGTTAGATCCACTATGGACTGGACCCTCACACTATTATGTCAGTCCACATCTGCGGTCCCCTCCAAGGTTTCTCAATGTCATCCCATTGGGTTGAGTTTTTCCTTGCCCTGATGTGAGACACTCGTGATTTAGGGCTATATAAGTAAACATTGATTGACTGATATTTATTAGAGTCAAACCAAAAAAGACGCATCTTAGAAAAGAACATATTTACCTCTAAACGCCAATTACCACTCACCTGTTAACGACTCAACAACTGCCACATCCAGCCTCAGTTGGTCACCATCCAAAGCTTCTACCGTGAAGTCATACACCGTGTTGGGGGCCAGAGGGGCGACGGTGCCCATCACGGTGTTGGCCCCGAATTGGACAAAAGCAGTCACAGTTGATGAGGACTTTTCCCGCACGGTGACCAGGTATGAGCCGGCTCCTGGATGCCTGCTCCATCGCAGAGTCTTACTTTTGGACGTGGTCGCGAACACGGACACTGCGAGCATTAACAGAGAAGGTGAAACAAAATTTGCAACACCGCGGCATGTTTATTTAGTCGGTTATTGAAAGAAGAAAGAAAGAACTATAAGCACAAACATAATAATACCTGTTAGCGCAGCAGCCTGTCAATATCACAAAAAGACAAAAATAATTCAAAATAATATACCAACCATAACCAAATATGATGTATTTTGTTCCACCATCAATCATTTCTCTTTGCAATTAACTAAACCAAATTAAATGACTTACCTGTGTGCAAACATACAGCAAGACTAAAATCACCAACCCCTTTGATGCGCCCATTTTTCACAACCGTTTAAATACTGCTAGCACTCTTCCTCTGCGATCATCAGAGTTTAACCTCAGTCTGGCTCTCAGTGGTCTCACCCTTTCTTAAAAGTACCTGCTCTCTATTGTTGGTTGGAATGCCTCCACTTTGTCCCCGCCCCTTTGACACGGATAACCAATCAAATCCAAGCGAGGGGGCAGGTTTTTGGATGGGTCAATGACATGTGACAGAGAACCTGGACTTTCCCGGTTTAATGTAACTTACATCCATCCAGGGACTCTCACACTATTATGTTAGATCCACTATGGACTGGACTCTCACACTATTATGCTAGATCCACTATGGACTGGACTCTCACACTATTATGTTAGATCCACTATGGACTGGACTCTCACACTATTATGTTAGATCCACTATGGACTGGACTCTCACTATTATGTTAGATCCACTATGGACTGGACTCTCACACTATTATGCTAGATCCACTATGGACTGGACTCTCACACTATTACCGGTATGTTAGATCCACTATGGACTGGACTCTCACACTATTATGTTAGATCCTTTATGGACTGGACTCTCACTATTATGTTAGATCCACTATGGACTGGACTCTCACAATATTATGTTAGATCCACTATGGACTGGACTCTCACACTATTATGTTAGATCTACTATGGACTGAACTCTCACTATTATGTTAGATCCACTATGGACTGGACTCTCACTATTATGTTAGATCCACTATGGACTGGACTCTCACTATTATGTTAGATCCACTATGGACTGGACTCTCACACTATTATGTTAGATCCACTATGGACTGGACTCTCACTATTATGTTAGATCCACTATGGACTGGACTCTCACACTATTATGCTAGATCCACTATGGACTGGACTCTCACACTATTACCGGTATGTTAGATCCACTATGGACTGGACTCTCACACTATTATGTTAGATCCTTTATGGACTGGACTCTCACTATTATGTTAGATCCACTATGGACTGGACTCTCACAATATTATGTTAGATCCACTATGGACTGGACTCTCACAATATTATCTTACATCCACTATGGACTGGACTCTCACACTATTATGTTAGATCTACTATGGACTGAACTCTCACTATTATGTTAGATCCACTATGGACTGGACTCTCACTATTATGTTAGATCCACTATGGACTGGACTCTCACTATTATGTTAGATCCACTATGGACTGGACTCTCACTATTATGTTAGATCCACTATGGACTGGACTCTCACTATTATGTTAGATCCACTATGGACTGGACTCTCACTATTATGTTAGATCCACTATGGACTGGACTCTCACTATTATGTTAGATCCACTATGGACTGGACTCTCACACTATTATGTTAGATCCACTATGGACTGGACTCTCACACTATTATGTTAAATCCACTATGGACTGGACTCTCACTATTATGTTAGATCCACTATGGACTGCACTCTCACTATTATGTTAGATCCACTATGGACTGGACTCTCACACTATTATGTTAGATCCACTATGGACTGGACTCTCACACTATTATGCTAGATCCACTATGGACTGGACTCTCACACTATTATGTTAGATCCACTATGGACTGGACTCTCACTATTATGTTAGATCCACTATGGACTGGACTCTCACACTATTATGTTAGATCCACTATGGACTGGACTCTCACTATTATGTTAGATCCACTATGGACTGGACTCTCACACTATTATGCTAGATCCACTATGGACTGGACTCTCACACTATTATGCTAGATCCACTATGGACTGGACTCTCACACTATTATGTTAGATCCACTATGGACTGGACTCTCACACTATTATGTTAGATCCTTTATGGACTGGACTCTCACTATTATGTTAGATCCACTATGGACTGGACTCTCACACTATTATGTTAGATCCACTATGGACTGGAGTCTCACACTATTATGTTAAATCCACTATGGACTGGACTCTCACTATTATGTTAGATCCACTATGGACTGGACTCTCACACTATTATGTTAGATCCACTATGGACTGGACTCTCACTATTATGTTAGATCCACTATGGACTGGACTCTCACACTATTATGTTAGATCCACTATGGACTGGACTCTCACTATTATGTTAGATCCACTATGGACTGGACTCTCACACTATTATGCTAGATCCACTATGGACTGGACTCTCACACTATTATGTTAGATCCACTATGGACTGGACTCTCACACTATTATGTTAGATCCTTTATGGACTGGACTCTCACTATTATGTTAGATCCACTATGGACTGGACTCTCACACTATTATGTTAGATCCACTATGGACTGGACTCTCACACTATTATGTTAGATCCACTATGGACTGGACTCTCACTATTATGTTAGATCCACTATGGACTGGACTCTCACACTATTATGTTAGATCCACTATGGACTGGACTCTCACTATTATGTTAGATCCACTATGGACTGGACTCTCACACTATTATGCTAGATCCACTATGGACTGGACTCTCACACTATTATGTTAGATCCACTATGGACTAGACTCTCACACTATTATGTTAGATCCTTTATGGACTGGACTCTCACTATTATGTTAGATCCACTATGGACTGGACTCTCACACTATTATGTTAGATCCACTATGGACTGGACTCTCACTATTATGTTAGATCCACTATGGACTGGACTCTCACACTATTATGTTAGATCCACTATGGACTGGACTCTCACTATTATGTTAGATCCACTATGGACTGGACTCTCACACTATTATGCTAGATCCACTATGGACTGGACTCTCACACTATTATGTTAGATCCACTATGGACTGGACTCTCACACTATTATGTTAGATCCTTTATGGACTGGACTCTCACTATTATGTTAGATCCACTATGGACTGGACTCTCACACTATTATGTTAGATCCACTATGGACTGGACTCTCACACTATTATGTTAAATCCACTATGGACTGGACTCTCACTATTATGTTAGATCCACTATGGACTGGACTCTCACACTATTATGTTAGATCCACTATGGACTGGACTCTCACTATTATGTTAGATCCACTATGGACTGGACTCTCACTATTATGTTAGATCCACTATGGACTGGACTCTCACACTATTATGTTAAATCCACTATGGACTGGACTCTCACTATTATGTTAGATCCACTATGGACTGCACTCTCACTATTATGTTAGATCCACTATGGACTGGACTCTCACACTATTATGTTAGATCCACTATGGACTGGACTCTCACTATTATGTTAGCTCCACTATGGACTGGACTCTCACAATATTATGTTAGATCCACTATGAACTGGACTCTCACTATTATGTTAGATCCACTATGGACTGGACTCTCACTATTATGTTAGATCCACTATGGACTGGACTCTCACTATTATGTTAGATCCACTATGGACTGGACTCTCACAATATTATGTTAGATCCACTATGAACTGGACTCTCACAATATTATGTTAGATCTACTATGGACTGGACTCTCACACTATTATGTTAGATCCACTATGGACTGGACTCTCACACTATTATGTTAGATCCACTATGGACTGGACTCTCACACTATTATGTTAGATCCACTATGGACTGGACTCTCACACTATTACATTAGATCCACTGTGGACTGGACTCTCACAATATTATGTTAGATCCACTATTGACTGGACTCTCACACTATTAACTAGATCCACTATGGACTAGACTCTCACACTGTTATGTGGCCCGTGGCATAGGCCGTATAGGCAAATGCTAAGGGCGCCGTCCATCAGGGGGCGCCACGCCAGTGCCACAAATGTTGGAGAAAAAAAAAAAAAAAAAAAGAAAAGTTGGTACTATTATTTCTAAATACAAAAAATAATCCCACGTTAATTAAAATACAAAGTAAAGCCTATTTAATAGAAATATTATTTGTTACAACATTACGCGCGCCCCCCCCCCCCCCCCCTCCCCCCACACGGTGCGCCCCCTCCCTTCCCGTATCATGACTCTTATGTAACGTTAGGTAATTACAGTACTCCCACCTTACATTCCTCAGGGACATTTGTATTAGATCTTTTAAGCAGGTGTTTTTTGTTTACATTGTTATTGCCTTCTGGTTAGCTAATGTTTGCCCTGCAGGTAATAGTCACTTTTCCACCCCTTTATATATTAGGTATAGTTGTAAGTAAAAAAAAAAAAAAAGGTCAAAGACAAAGCTATTCGGTTTCTTGTGAGTATATACACTTCACTGCCGATGTGGGGGGGCGCCACCTAAAATCTTGCCTAGGGCGCCAGATTGGTTAGGGCTGGGCCTGCATCCATCCATCCGTTTTCTACCGTTTGACCCTTTCGGGGTGGCGGGTGGTGCTGGAGCCTATCCCAGCTGCATGCTGGACAAGTCGCCACCTCATCGTAGGGCCAACACAAATAGACAGACAATATACAATACAGCCCTTCATATTTACCATACCAATTTCCAACATTTTGTTATGTTACAGCCTTATTCCAAAACTGAATGCATTTATTTTTATCCTCAAAATTCTACAGAAAATACCCCATATTGAAAATATGAATAATTTTTTTTTTTTTTTTTTT
Organism: Nerophis lumbriciformis; assembly: GCF_033978685.3. NCBI lineage: Eukaryota > Metazoa > Chordata > Actinopteri > Syngnathiformes > Syngnathidae > Nerophis > Nerophis lumbriciformis. The sequence goes on along the minus strand of NC_084561.2, from coordinate 42,573,435 downwards.
ATTTATTTATTAAAATTAAATAACTGATTAGATTAAAAATCAGAGTGGCCGCCCTGAGATGGGTAGGTCGTGAGTTCAGACCCCGGCCGAGTCATACCAAAGACTATAAAAATGGGAGTCATTACCTCCCTGCTTGGCACTCAGCATCAAGGGTTGGAATTGGGGGGTTAAATCACCAAAAATGATTCCCGGGCGGGGCCACCGCTGCTGCTCACTGCTCCCCTCACCTCCCAGAGGGTGATCAAGGGTGATGGGTCAAATGCAGAGAATAATTTCGCCACACCTAGTGTGTGTGTGACAATCATGGGTACTTAAACTTAACTTAACATGTACAACATGATACATCACACATGCATGCATACAACATGATACATCACACATGCATGCATACAACATGATATATCACACATGCATGCATACAACATGATACATCACACATGCATGCATACAACATGACGCATCACACATGCATGCATACAGAATGACACATCACACATGCATGCATACAACATGATACATCACACATGCATGCATACAACATGATACATCCCACACGCATGCATACAACATGATACATCACACATGCATGCATACAACATGATACATCACACATGCATGCATACAACATGACACATCACACATGCATGCATACAACATGATACATCACACATGCATGCATACAACATGATGCATCACACATGCATGCATACAACATGATACATCACACATGCATGCATACAACATGACACATCACACATGCATGCATACAACATGATACATCACACATGCATGCATACAACATGATACATCACACATGCATGCATACAACATGACACATCACACATGCATGCATACAACATGGTACATCACACATGCATGCATGCATACAACATGATACATCACACATGCATGCATACAACATGATACATCACACATGCATGCATACAACATGATACATCACACATGCATGCATACAACATGACACATCACACATGCATGCACACAACATGACACATCACACATGCATGCATACAACATGACACATCACACATGCATGCATACAACATGATACGTCACACATGCATGCATACAACATGATACATCACACATGCATGCATACAACATGATACATCACACATGCATGCATACAACATGACACATCACACATGCATGCATACAACATGACGCATCACACATGCATGCATACAACATGATACATCACACATGCATGCATACAACATGACACATCACACATGCATGCATACAACATGACGCATCACACACGCATGCATACAACATGATACATCACACATGCATGCATACAACATGATACGTCACACATGCATGCATACAACATGATACATCACACATGCATGCATACAACATGATACATCACACATGCATGCATACAACATGATACATCACAATTTCCAGTTTCTCTATTCAACATGTTGGAAAAGGAGTAGGAAGAAGCAGAGTTGATTTAATCCCACCCCTTTTGCTTTACATAGCAGTTGCTAAAACTTTTGTTCGCTTCCTGTTCTCAATGTATTCACAATATACTCCATAAATAATAACAATACAAATAAATAAATAAATAATTAGTGAAGTAAGTTATATTTCATATGGTGAAATGAGTAAGATTATCTAGAAAATGAATGGATGGATGAGATAAATTCAGAATGTTTATCATGGTTCTTCTTCTTTGTACTTTGTAAACACTTTAAGTTTGAATAGTTACTTAAAGTGGATCATATTAGCACATTGTTTGATTTCTTTGCTTAATCCTTTAATTCCACATATACTGAAGGTCTTAAATGTAGTACGTGCGTACAAATGTTTTAATATTAAATTTTTCTCTAAGATTATATTTCTCCTCTTTTGTTAAAAAGAATTGTTGTACATTCTTGGGTAGCAGATTATAGTTTGCTTTGTGTTTAATTTTATACATTCACTATGTCGTGGAATTTCAGTATATTTGATTCAATGAATAGAAATGTGAGAATAGATTTTAAAGACATTAAAAACATTACGTACTTTGGTGTTCCTATTATATAGACATCTTATAAGTAGACACAGCATGGAGCGTTACTGCCTACTGGCAATGACGAGACGCGGGGCCGCCATCTTGGAGTGGTGATCCGCTCCACTCAGTGCAATTCATTTGGCAGGAGCAATGACATTTAATTCATCTTACCTCACTGAATACCACTGATTTTCACGCGTTTTTTTTTTTTGTCATACGTGTAGCTATTATAAAGGACACATGTTTTATTATTCATAGTTTGCTTAACAGTAATAGAATATTCTTATATGCTATAAGTGACCAGACGTCCGAGATCAAAACTAGGAATGTAATCCCAGAGAATGGGGAAAAAAACGGTCATCTTTTTTTAAGTTGAAGAAACAATATGATTAGGTTATATATACATGCTACATAAACAATGTATGAATACATTAGATATCTATATATCTTATAGACTGTATCTCTGTTGCTGAGAATTTATTCTGTCTTGACACTTTGTATTGATATTTTGTATTACATTCTTCCCTTAAATGATAATGTTTACAGTGATTGTTTTATAAGTATTTTTGATGTATGTCGCTTTGGATAAAAGCGTCTGCCAAATACTTAAACATAAGCATATATAAACACCTGTAAGTCTTTATATCAGCTAAAACCACCAATCTGTTTCACTGGATTGAGAATAAAACCCAATTCTGTTTTACAATCTTTATCCATCCATCCATCCATCCATCTTCTTCCGCTTATCCGAGGTCGGGTCGCGGGGGCAGCAGCCTAAGCAGGGAAGCCCAGACTTCCCTCTCCCCAGCCACTTCATCCAGCTCCTCCCGGGGGATCCCGAGGCGTTCCCAGGCCAGCCGGGAGACATAGTCTTCCCAACGTGTCCTGGGTCTTCCTCGTGGCCTCCTACCGGTCGGACGTGCCCTAAACAACTCCCTAGGGAGGCGTTCGGGTGGCATCCTGACTAGATACCCGAACCACCTCATCTGGCTCCTCTCGATGTGGAGGAGCAGCGGCTTTACTTTGAGCTCCCCCCGGATGACAGAGCTTCTCACCCTATCTCTAAGGGAGAGCCCCGCCACCCGGCGGAGGAAACTCATTTGGGCCGCTTGTACCCGTGATCTTGTCCTTTCGGTCATAACCCAAAGCTCATGACCATAGGTGAGGATGGGAACGTAGATCGACCGGTAAATTGAGAGCTTTGCCTTCCGGCTCAGCTCCTTCTTCACCACAACGGATCGATACAACGTCCGCATTACTGAAGACGCCGCACCGATCCGCCTGTCGATCTCACGATCCACTCTTCCCTCACTCGTGAACAAGACTCCGAGGTACTTGAACTCCTCCACTTGGGGCAAGATCTCCTCCCCAACCCGCAGATGGCACTCCACCCTTTTCCGGGCGAGAACCATGGACTCGGACTTGGAGGTGCTGATTCTCATCCCAGTCGCTTCACACTCAGCTGCGAACCGATCCAGTGAGAGCTGAAGATCCTGGCTAGATGAAGCCATCAGGACCACATCATCTGCAAAAAGCAGAGACCTAATCCTGCAGCCACCAAACCGAATCCCCTCAACGCCCTGACTGCGCCTAGAAATTCTGTCCATAAAAGTTATGAACAGAATCGGTGACAAAGGGCAGCCTTGGCGGAGTCCAACCCTCACCGGAAACGTGTCCGACTTACTGCCGGCAATGCGAACCAAGCTCTGACACTGATCATACAGGGAGCGGACCGCCACAATCAGACAGTCCGAAACCCCATATTCTCTGAGCACTCCCCACAGGACTTCCCGAGGGACACGGTCGAATGCCTTCTCCAAGTCCACAAAGCACATGTAGACTGGTTGGGCAAACTCCCATGCACCCTCAGGGACCCTGCCGAGAGTATAGAGCTGGTCCACAGTTCCACGACCCGGACGAAAACCACACTGTTCCTCCTGAATCCGAGGTTCGACTATCCGGCGTAGCCTCCTCTCCGGTACACCTGAATAGACCTTACCGGGAAGGCTGAGGAGTGTGATCCCACGATAATTAGAACACACCCTCCGGTTCCCCTTTTTAAAGAGAGGAACCACCACCCCGGTCTGCCAATCCAAAGGTACCGCCCCCGATGTCCACGCGATGCTGCAGAGTCTTGTCAACCAAGACAGCCCCACAGCATCCAGAGCCTTACGGAACTCCGGGCGGATCTCATCCACCCCCGGGGCCTTGCCACCGAGGAGCTTTTTAACTACCTCAGCAACCTCAGCCCCAGAAATAGGAGAGCCCACCACAGATTCCCCAGGCACTGCTTCCTCATAGGAAGACGTGTTGGTGGGATTGAGGAGGTCTTCGAAGTATTCCCTCCACCGATCCACAACTTCCGCAGTCGAGGTCAGCAGAACACCATCCTCACCATACACGGTGTTGGTAGTGCACTGCTTCCCCTTCCTGAGGCGGCGGATGGTGGTCCAGAATCGCTTCGAAGCCGTCCGGAAGTCGTTTTCCATGGCTTCAGCGGTCGCGGAGGCAAAAACTCGGACATGGGAGGAGTTCGGGGAAGCCATGGAAAACAATCTTTATCTTCATCATTTATTTAAACTTGATGTTATTCAAGTATGACATTTTTATATGTAATTAATTTTATTGACAAGCAATTATGGTCATACTCTTGTTTGCTAGCGGCTACGATTTCAATACTATTGAAGATCTTTGCTCCTTCTCAACTCTGTGGTAATATTCTTTTCACAAAATACAACCAATTAGGGATGTCCGATAATGACTTTTTTGCCGATATCCGATATTCCGATATTGTCCAACTCTTTAATGACCGATACCGATATCAACCGATACTGATATATACAGTCGTGGAATTAACACATTATTATGCCTAATTTGGACAACCAGGTATGGTGAAGATAAGGTCCTTTTTGAAAATAATAATAAAATAAAATAAGATAAATAAATTAAAAACATTTTCTTGAATAAAAAAGAAAGTAAAACAATATAAGAACAGTTACATAGAAACTAGTAATTAATGAAAATGAGTAAAATTAAGTGTTAAAGGTTAGTACTATTAGTGGACCATCTTATTTTGAAAATGTAATTTTGTTAATAAATTATATGCAATCTGTTGTGTTCCCTAATTTTCAGTGTACATAGATGAAGGTGTGTGTTGCTGAGCCCGACTTGGACATAATCTGGACTGGACCTGGTTTTAAGAACCCTTTAAAGAATTTAATTTAATTGACAACCTGGTCTGGTGAAGATAAGGTCCTTTTTAAAAAAAATTAAATAAGATAAATAAATAAACATTTTCTTGAATAAAAAATAAAATAAAATATAAAAACAATTTCATAAAAAATAGTTATTAATGAAATTGTTAGTGGACCAGCAGCACGCACAATCATGTGTGCTTACGGACTGTATCCCTTGCAGACTGTATTGATATATATTGATATATAATGTAGGAACCACAATATTAATAACAGAAAGAAACAACCCTTTTGTGTGAATGAGTGTAAATGGGGGATGGAGGTTTTTTGGGTTGGTGTACTAATTATAAGTGTATCTTGTGTTTTTTATGTTGAATTAATAAAATAAAATTAAATTAAAAAAAACAACCGATACCGATAATAAAAAAAACGATACCGATAATTTCCTTTATTACATTTTAAAGCATTTATCGGCATCTCTACAACCAATAATAAGTTAATATTAATCTTACTTGTGAAAAGTAATCCCCCGATTCCTATTTTCAACAGTCCGCTCATTTGAGCAGGAAAACGCTGAACATCAGTTTAGCATCTTTGTTTTCTACCTGTCAACTGTCAGTTTAGGCTGCTCGCCGGCTCCTCGCCACCACTTCAAGATGGCGGCCCAATTTCTCGCGTCACAGCAGCCAATGCTGCGTCTACTTATAAGATGTCTATGGGTGTTCCTAATACCGCTGCAACCGGAAGTAAGACCGGAAGTGGTAATGTTTAGCCTCATGTGTCACACATAGCACAGCACCGGAAAGGGCGAAACATTAAAAAAAGAAGCAAGATGGCAACCGGTCCGGAGAACGGACTAAAACGAATAGTTTGGAAAAGTAAGTTCGCCGTCTTCGTCGCGGTTTATTTTCATTAAACACAACACAATGTGTTCTTGTCGTTGAGATTCGAGTAATGTTTAAAAAATACCAGTTGCTTCCGTTCAAACGTTGAAAAGTGACAGTTGGCGTCAATTTTCACGGTGCTATAAAAACAACACCAACAAGTATGGCATTAAAGAAGCGGGACGATGACACATAACTATGACTTGTGTTGTAAGTTGGCGGCGAACTTTTCATTTTTGTCTGTTTCCGCCCAGGACAACTGTCAGTCCGAACTGGGTCAACAATGATTAAGTTTGAAGCCACACCTCGTACAAGCTGACTCTAATCATTACCATGACAACTTGGTCATGTCGGACCTTTTTAAAAGTGATTTCCCACTAGCTTAAGTCGTTTACTGTGGTAATTAAAACTAATAACTAGGGATGTCCGATAATGGCTTTTTGGCGATATACCGATATTGTCCAACTCTTAATTACCGATGCCGATATCAACCGATACCGGTATTGGATGTGTTACCACATCCAATCCCAAAGAATTAGGTTTATACTGTCTATTAGTATGATGAGTGTGGTGTAAGTCAGGTTTCCATTTTTTTTAGAATGTAACCAATGCCTTGAATTAGCTGTCCAAAAGTGTGCATTTTTGTCCCAGCCTTCTTCCCCTGCCATGATTCCTGACCTTATAATCATCATCTTTATAGGAATTAAAGAAACAATTATTGAAGACTGCAGGAAATCTGACGTATGGAAGGTAAGCCACATGTATGTCACACGGTCTATTCAAGGAGGTTTGAGCCTCCATAAAGAAAGTTCCTAAGTCCAATAATAAACATAGTTTTCAGTGTTAGAAATTAGTTCAGAAAGTGCTACAGTATGTTTATCTAACTCTACCCCTTGTCTAGTTACACTGCATTAACACATGCACTCAGTGACTTCCCATTCAGTGCAACGTAAGCTTCAAAATAAAAGCATGGTCATTTTAACCTGAATTCTACTACAAGTTGCAACT
>NC_084561.2:42461323-42561323 GCF_033978685.3 Nerophis lumbriciformis | reverse complement strand
TCAAAATAGTTTGAAATGTCACATGTTAAATGTTTAAATATTAACTGTCTGTTTGCTGCACTGTGCCAACTGTACTACTATATGAGTACTTATGTTCTATTGTTGCATTGAAAATAAAACGGCAAAGTCCATTTGGCTGTCATCTGTTTTAATTATGAGACACAATTGTGTCAAAGTCATGATTTTTTTAATTTCATGCTTGAAATAAGAAATTCTTACTTTGGAAAAGCAGTTTTATACTTGTGAGTGTTGATGACACAGCTTTGCAACACTTGATATTCTAGTTTCAAGCATGTTTTACTCAATATATGTCATCAAATCTCAGCAACAAGCTGTAATATCTCACTGAGATAATTTAGGACCAAAACACTTAAAACAAGTAAAACACTCTAACATAAAATGTGCTTAGTGAGAAGAATTGTCTTATCAGACAGAAAATAAGCAAATATCACCCTTATTTGAGATATTTCATCTTACTTAGATTTCAGTTTTGCAGTGTGGGGTAAAGCTCCACAAGTCAGCAGTGTTTTTAGGGACTTATCATCAAATTTGGATAAAATTGTAAGTTGATGTAAGTGTTCATGTATTTTGTTTGCATATACTAAGGGAAAAAATACAATATTGTAGTTTAGATAACTCATTTGGTATTTAAAAAAAAAAAAAAAGTAGGGTTGTCTTTGATTAAGGATTTTTAAAGTCGAATCTAATTTGTTACATTTTGCCCGGAGTTATTTAGTTTCGACTGAGCCCAAATTCTATGGCATTTTTTTTTCTTGCTTTATTCTTATTTTTATAAACTCACCTCACCTTTCTCCCACCGAGGTTGGATGGGGGTTCAATGCCTGAGAATTTGAGGTTGATTATCAGACTCCTCCAAATTGAATCATCGAATAGTAGACTATTCTAAAAAAAAAAGAAAAGAAGATCCTTAAGACGTGAGAAACTGCAGGGAGTCTTTTAAGAGAGGACAGGGAACACAAATAGCATGCTTGACAATAAATGCTCTATAAATAACGAGTTAAGTCATGGAACTTATGTTGGTGCGCTGTAAAATGGTGACATCCTTGGTATGCCTCTCCAAAAGGCAAAAATATGTTGGCAATGTTGTGCAATCAACATACTGTATAGAGTGTTAATGAATATTTCCACTTTTGCTCCATACTGTACAATTGTTGAATTTAATTTGCAATTGGTTAGAATATAGTGCGTCATCTCAAACATCCACCTTACTAAACCAAAACCTCTTTTCTGCAGGTATTGATTTTGGACGCTTTCACCACAAGACTCCTTTCAGCATGCTGCAAAATGTCTGATCTGATGTCAGAGAAAATAACAAGTAGGTTATCTGCAGCTAGGTCCAGGAGTGTTGGGAGGATAACCAGGCATGTGAAATGTCCGCAAATACACGTTTTTAAACATTCATTTTCATGTCAAAATATCACTTCTGCTTTTTTCATGAAATATTGTCGCGTGTAAGGACGGGAGTCAAAGGCGGCGTGTCAATAGATGGAGCTAATTGTTTTAATGACATTCAGACTAGAGATGTCCGATAATGGCTTTTTTGCCGATATTCCGATATTGTCCAACTGTTAATTACCGATTCCGATATCAAACGATACCGATATATACAGTCGTGGAATTAACACAATATTATGCCTAATTTTGTTGTGATGCCCCGCTGGATGCATTAAACAATGTAACAAGGTTTTCCAAAATAAATCAACTCAAGTTATGGACAAAAATGCCAACATGGCACTGCCATATTTATTATTGACGTCACAAAGTGCTTTATTTTTTTTTAACATGCCTCAAAACAGCAGCTTGGAATTTGGGACATGCTCTCCGAGAGCATCAGGAGGTTGAGGTGGGCGGGGTTAAGGGGGGGTGGGGTTGAGGTGGGGGTAGGGGGTAGCGGGTAGGGATGTCCCGATCCGATATTTGGATCGGATCGGCTGCCGATATTTGCCAAAAATTGCGTATCGGCAAGGCATGGGAAAATGCCGATCCAGATCCAGTTTAAAAAAAAAACTCCGGTCCGTATTTTCCAACGCACCTATTTAAATAATACATTCCACTTTTCTGCTGCTCCATAGTTTCCGTTCCGCATTTTCCAGCACACCTTCAACACATCCACAATTCTCACGCAGTTGCTTTTAGCTGCTGGCATTACACTACAGGCTCTTCTCACTCTTTCCTGTGTCTCCCTCTCACAGACAGCGAGCGCACCTTCTTACACACGTCACATACTGTCACGACATACGTCACATACGTATACGTCCTCTCCCAGCAGAGAGCGAGGTAGCGGCATGGCTAACGTTAGCTGTGATGCTAGCGCAGCCGCTAAGGTGCGCGCCTGCTCAAGCGTCCTCTGCGCAACGCAAATCTATGCCACGCACAAAATCAAATAAAAAAATAAGCGCATAACAATTTTCGACACACGGACACGACAGAGACAACAGTTTTCGTCATCATTGTTCAAATATTGTGACGTCTGTCGAGACGCTTATCTCCATTCGGTGCCACACGCCCACACCATCAAAATGGCAAAAATTTCCACATCAACACCGTATGAAAAATTTAGTGATTTTTTTAGTTGTGATTTCCTTCTCTGCATGGAAGTTTAAAAGTAGCATATATTAATGCAATATGAAGAAGAATGTTTTAATGTAGACATGCAAGCCTTGAAAGAACATTTTGAAAATCAAGACTACATTTCCTGCAAATGGGTGCATTTCTACCCTATATTTGAACTTTAGATTTATTTTCATATCAAACTCTTTTGGCTGTCTTTTTGACACTTACATCCGGCGCCCCCCTCCACACCCTGGATTATAAATAATGTAAATAATTCAATGTGATTATCTTGTGTGATGACTGTATTATGATGATAGTATATATCTGATAGTATATATCTGTATCATGAATCAATTTAAGTGGACCCCGACTTAAACAAGTTGAAAAACTTATTGGGGTGTTACCATTTAGTGGTCAATTGTACGGAATATGTACTTCACTGTGCAACCTACTAATAAAAGTCTCAATCAATCAATCAAAACACATAGAATCATCATACTGCTGTGATTATATGCATCAAGTGTTCATTCAAGGCTAAGGCAAAATATCGAGATATATATCGTGTATCGCAATATGGCCTTAAAATATCGCAATATTAAAAAAAGGCCATATCGCCCAGCCCTAGTTCAATGATGCCATTTCTGTTTGTCATGTATAATTTTGTCTATTTTGTGTTTATCCTTGAATAAACAGGTCAGTTTCTTGTTACCAACCATTGTGTATTATTCAAACTCCCCTAATTCAGCTGGCTAGTTGTTATCAAGAGTACTAAAACCCTTTTCAACATGATTCTGACAACTAAGTAGGCTAAATAACTTTAAACTTTAATACATGCTCGGATAGGCCAGTGTCGGTCAGTATCGGTCAGTATCGGTATCGGATCGAAAATGCAAAAACAATATCGGTATCGGATCGGAAGTGCAAAAACCTGGATCGGGACATCCCTAGTAGCGGGGGGTGTATATTGTAGCGTCCCGGAAGAGTTAGTGCTGCAAGGGGTTCTGGGTATTTGTTCTGTGGTGTTCATGTTGTGTTACGGTGCGGATGTTCTCCCGAAATGTGTTTGTCATTCTTGTTTGGTGTGGGTTCACAGTGTGGCGCATATTTGTAACAGTGTTAAAGTTGTTTATACGCCCACCCTCAGTGTGACCTGTATGGCTGTTGACCAATTTTGCATCGCATTCACTTGTGTGTGTAAAAAGCCGTAGATATTATGTGATTGGGCCGGCACGCAAAGGCAGTGCCTTTAAGGTTTATTAGCGCTGTGTACTTCTCCCTACGTCTGTGTACCACAGCGGCGTTTTAAAAAGTCATACATTTTACTTTTTGAAACCGATACCGATAATTTCAGATATTACATTTTAAAGCATTTATCGGCCGATGATATCAGCAGTCCGATGTTATCGGACATCTCTATAGAAAACCTCCGATAAGCCTCATGTGTTATAATCATATTATTTTGGGGAAAATAAGGCAAGTTTTCTCTTATCAAAATGCCAGAAAGAGAAACATTTGGAGAACAATATTTTTGTAAAACCACTTAAATTAAGGCTGAAATTCTTCCCATAATTCAAAATGAAACAGTTTTCAAAAATCACTAAAGATGTATGTCAGGGATCTGAAATTCACGTCCCACATTTTTGCCCTGTAGTTTATAGTAATTGTGGCCCGCACTACATTAGTGCCAAAAATCCGAGCGCATAAAAACTGTTATCGCGCGCTGATTCTCCACTTCGTGCGCGCGCGACACCCTTTTGCGCGCGCGTGGTGCCTTTTTGCGCGCGCGCAGAAAGGCACCGCGCGCTCTCTGTGTACTCCTGGCATCTCTCCTCGCGCTGTCATGTTTCTTTTTGGCACTTTGGGGGCGGGTATGCTTAGACGGCCCCTTCTTTCTGATTGGTCAGGCGAAAAATGCTGAAAAATGCTCAGAGCCAATCAGAAGTATAGCAGGGCGGGTCATCGTCAATATGTATCAAGATTTAGGGAGGAAGAAGTGGATAAAAAAATGTTGCGCGCTGATGAAGGTTATTTTATGCCACATAAACACAATACAGGGTAATACAAAATGTGACCCAAATAAATAATAAGACAACAAACACCATAATCACATCTTTCAGCCAGAACTGGTCCACCAGCAATAACATTATTTTATATTTTCACTTCTTCTTGAACATTTGTTTTCTAATTTATGGAATTTCTTTTGATTCAGCCATAAAATTAATGAAATAATCTTCGAATTTTGTTTTTAAAAATCTTAAAAATAGCTTTTAATAATGTATTCTGAAACAGTTTAAAATAATCAGATAACTGACTAACACTGACCCTACACAACTATGTTGCACAATTAAGTCTTTTTTTTTTTTAAGCGAAAGAGGTAATTTCAACAGGTACAGCATCCTATGTCATATCTACATGTAATAAGATTTGTAACAAGGCAAACCGTTTGTAAATTGGTCGAAAATCGAGCAAGTTATGGTAATTTAATTAGTGCATGTACCATTGACATCAATGTAATGATTGAGGCTAGATGTCCGAGGTAAAATGGCTACAACGTTGCTACGCTGGAGAATGATTGGTCATATGAAAAATGCTCAGAGCCAATCAGAAAGGAGGGGCCGTCTAAGCATACCCGCCCCCAAAGTGCCAAAAAGAAACATGACAGCGCGAGGAGAGATGCCAGGAGTACACAGAGAGCGCGCAGATAGGCGTTGCGCGCGCGCAGATAGGCGTCGCGCGCGCGCAGAAAGGCACCGCGCGCGCGCAAAAGGGTGTCTCGCGCGCGCGCACGAAGTGGAGAATCAGCGCGCGATAACAGTTTTTATGCGCTCGGATTTTTGGCACTAATGTGACGCCATACCGCGCACCCTGGGCGGCTACTATTTAAATATATTACGGCAACTACAATAACCCCACCCAGACTCTTATCACCATCGTACCCCAGGCAAATTGAGTTGGCGCCTGATGTACATTGTATATACAGTATAGTGTACAGGTAAAAGCCAGTAAATTAGAATATTTTGAAAATCTTGATTTATTTCAGTAATTGCATTCAAAAGGTGTAACTTGTACATTATATTTATTCATTGCACACAGACTGATGCATTCAAATGTTTATTTCATTTAATTTTGATGATTTGAAGTGGCAACAAATGAAAATCCAAAATTCCGTGTGTCACAAAATTAGAATATTACTTAAGGCTAATACAAAAAAGGGATTTTTAGAAATGTTGGCCAACTGAAAAGTATGAAAATGAAAAATATGAGCATGTACAATACTCAATACTTGGTTGGAGCTCTTTTTGCCTCAATTACTGCGTTAATGCGGCGTGGCATGGAGTCGATGAGTTTCTGGCACTGCTCATGTGTTATGAGAGCCCAGGTTGCTCTGATAGTGGCCTTCAACTCTTCTGCGTTTTTGGGTCTGGCATTCTGCATCTTCCTTTTCACAATACCCCACAGATTTTCTATGGGGCTAAGGTCAGGGGAGTTGGCGGGCCAATTTAGAACAGAAATACCATGGTCCGTAAACCAGGCACGGGTAGATTTTGCGCTGTGTGCAGGCGCCAAGTCCTGTTGGAACTTGAAATCTCCATCTCGATGACAAAGCAGATGACATGGCACCCCAAACCATCACTGATGGTGGAAACTTTACACTAGACTTCAGGCAACGTGGATCCTGTGCCTCTCCTGTCTTCCTCCAGACTCTGGGACCTCGATTTCCAAAGGAAATGCAAAATTTGCATGGTTGGGTGATGGTTTGGGGTGCCATGTCATCTGCTGGTGTCGGTCCACTCTGTTTCCTGAGATCCAGGGTCAACGCAGCCGTCTACCAGCAAGTTTTAGAGCACTTCATGCATCCTGCTGCTGACCTGCTCTATGGAGATGGAGATTTCAAGTTCCAACAGGACTTGGCGCCTGCACACAGCGCAAAATCTACCCGTGCCTGGTTTACGGACCATGGTATTTCTGTTCTAAATTGGCCCGCCAACTCCCCTGACCTTAGCCCCATAGAAAATCTGTGGGGTATTGTGAAAAGGAAGATGCAGAATGCCAGACCCAAAAACGCAGAAGAGTTGAAGGCCACTATCAGAGCAACCTGGGCTCTCATAACACCTGAGCAGTGCCAGAAACTCATCGACTCCATGCCACGCCGCATTAACGCAGTAATTGAGGCAAAAGGAGCTCCAACCAAGTATTGAGTATTGTACATGCTCATATTTTTCATTTTCATACTTTTCAGTTGGCCAACATTTCTAAAAATCCCTTTTTTGTATTAGCTTTAAGTAATATTCTAATTTTGTGACACACGGAATTTTGGATTTTCATTTGTTGCCACTTCAAATCATCAAAATTAAATGAAATAAACATTTGAATGCATCAGTCTGTGTGCAATGAATAAATATAATGTACAAGTTACACCTTTTGAATGCAATTACTGAAATAAATCAAGTTTTTCAAAATATTCTAATTTACTGGCTTTTACCTGTATAATAATTCTGTCATGGTAAATATATATTTCATAATTAAATCATCAAAATACCAAGATTAAGTTGACATTCATGCCCATGATGGATGGATGTAAACTTCTAACAGCTGTATTTGGGGGAGGGACTTTCTATTCAACATTTTTAAATTAGTATAATGGATATATTCATTGTGGTAGCCAACATTTGATAACCTTTTCCTTGTTGTCATATTGTAAACCAAGAGAATTAACAGTGTTCGTGATCATTTAAGTATATATGTGGGCATCTGCTGCTGATGTATTAACCAACGCTTGTTCTGTAGTTGTGGAGGACCTGTATAAAAACAGAGAACCTGTTCCAGAAATGAAGGCCATCTACTTTATCACACCCACAACTAAGGTCTACTATTACTGCTCTTATTGTGTTATATTTACATTGCATGGCATTGTAACACTGTGTTTTGCTTCTTTTTTTTTTAGTCCGTGGATGCCTTTATTGCTGACTTCAAGTCCAAACCAAAGTACAAATCAGCATATGTTTATTTCACTGATTGTAAGTAACTACTTCAATGTGTTCTATTAATAAGGAGAATCACAACATGCAAATAAAAATATGTTCCTCAGACTGCCCCGATGACCTATTCCACAATATGAAGCTGAACTGTGCAAAGTACATCCGGATATGTAAAGAAATTAACATCTCCTTCATGCCTCAAGAAGCACAAGTACGTTTTTATATCTTTATATTAAGAGATGTGTGTACTTTGTGTCAGGTTCAAACACTGATGACTTCTATTAAACAAGAAAAGAAGCAAGGAATTAAACAGAGACAGAATTAAATTTGGCTCAATGAGGAGAAACGCGTGGACCCTGTACCCTTGCACAGTGTCTCACCACGCTCTGACGAAAGATTGTACGCCTCGTCTTTTATTTGGACTATCCCTGATTACATGGCAACAGCTGTTTCTAAGGGAGGGGGGGTCGTAAACAGCCATCGCCTTTGGTTACAAAACAGTTCAAAGAAAAGGTTGTAAATGTCACGTTCAAACACTGAGGACATCTATTAAACAAGACAAAAGGCAAGGAATCAAACAGAGACAGAATTCAATTTGGACTCAATTGAGGAGAGACGGCGTCAACCTGTAACCTCTTACAGTGTCTTAGCACGCCCTGACGAAGAAGGTTTTCGTCTCCTCTTTTATTTAGATATTCAATGTTCACGCACCAACACATGTCTCAGCAGGAATGGGAAGTATGTAAAACAGTCATTGTTTTCGGTCACATTGAAGACCAAGAGGAGGATGTCTCGGGCTTGGGCTCTTCCTGGATCCAGCTGGGGCAGGTGTTGGAGGACAATGGATAACCCCTCCCGTCTCCTGACCACAGCGACTTCAAGAGGGCAGCGGGTCGTAAATAGCGTTGACCTCGGTTACCAAATAGTTGGAAGAGAGTTTGTGAAATAGTTCAAAGAGAGTTTGTTAAACACTTCAAAGAGAGTTCCTCTGGAAGTTGAGCAGATCCTGCCATCTGTCCGTGTTGAAATCACAGTGGAGTTTCACGAGCCTTCTTCCTCTTGCTAGGCCTCGAAAGACAGCCTTCATCTTCTTATCAGGAACATAATGTAATACAACGTTTCTTTTGTGATAACTTACAAACAATTATTCCAACAGTAAAACAGTTCAAAGAAAAGGTGCCTGGAGGGAGGTCAGGCCCTGCCTCCTCTCCTCTTTGTAGATCTCGGGTAAAGACAAAATCTTCCTGTGGATTACAATACATCAAAGAAACCGACACCTTCGTGTCGCTCCCCATCCTACACAGTGGAGTTTTACAAGCCTTTTGCTTGGTAGGAACAAAGACAGCTTTTGTCCTCTCGCAGGGCGAGCTGACCTCAATGTAACACAAAGTTTTGTGATAACTTAGATACAATTATTATGACACTTTGTTTTCCTTATGACATGCACGATTTAATGCTATGTCCTGTGGTAAATGGGTTATACTTACATAGCGCTTTTCTACCTTCAAGGTACTCAAAGCGCTTTGACATTATTTCCACATTCACCCATTCACACACTAATGGTGAGAGCTGCCATGCAAGGCCCTGACCACCACCCATCAGCATACCTGCCAACTACTCCGGTTTTCCCGTAATTAGTACGGTTTTCATCAACCTATTCCGGGTTACGGTTGCAGTGATAAAAAATATGTTTTTTCATTAATTAAAAAAAAAATTTTTTTTTAAAGTTTTATTCACGAAATCGCGTAACAACAATGACAATCGACACTGCTTCCCGTAACTTCCTATCGAGCCATTCCGAATGCCATGCGCGAGGCTATTTATAGCACCGCTGCCAAGCACGAGGCACCAGTTGCCCATTGTTTCCAAACGAGCGAACGATCATGGAATCAGCCGGAGAAAAATCGCAAACGAGTCTTAAACCGAAAAGAAAACTGCAGTCATTCCGTGAAGAATATTCAAAAGCCTATCCGGGAATAATTATGCGTTCCAAAAAGGGTGAAAACTACGCGAATTGCACCTTGTGCAGACAAGATTTTTCGATCGGACACGGTGGAATTAGCGATGTAAAAGACCACGTTGGGACAAAAAAAACACAAGTCTAATGCCGTTGCTAGCGATACAAGTGGAAAACTTTCAACGTTTTTCGTCGCCCAAACAGATTCTTTGGATGTGATAAATGCCGAAGTTTTATTTACGGAGGCAATAATTGAGCATGGACTTCCAATCGCACTGGCTGATCACATGGGACAGTTATTTCGGAAAATGTTTCCCGACTCGAAAATCGCCAAAAAATATGGATGTGGTCGAACCAAAACATCAAACATTATTCAGTTGACAATAAAGTTACCATATCATTTTTGCAGTACGATCAATCTGATAGAATAAATTTGGATTTTAGCCACAAAAAGGTAATGACACCAATGTTATCTATTGGAATTGTTTAGTACTGTTATACTGTTAAAAGTGTTTATACTATTTATGCTTTCAAGTCCAAGTTGAAGAAATCTTGTTAAATGTTGACAGCATAACTACCAAAATACAGAAGTATGTCCTTAATATTTTTGCAGTGCTATTTCTGTTGAAAAGTTCAAATGATTACATTAGAGATGTGATGTGCCACATTTCAAGTGTCTGATGGCTTCAATTAATTTTCATAAATTTTTCACATTTTGAATTCTTTTGAAAGGCTTACAAAAAAACTACATTTGAATTGTAATTCCATGCTATTGACAGGACTATTAATTTTAATGAAGTTAGCTTACCATGTTTACAGTATGATGATTGTGATAGAAATGTGAATTTTAGGCACAGAATATTTTTTACAATTGAACAAGGCAGTAGATTATACAAGCTTGGACAGAAAGTTAATAATGACACCAATTTTTTTTTTAATGGAATTGTTTAGTACTGTTTTACCATTTGTTTACTGTAAAAAGTGTTTATACTCTTTATACTTTCAATTAACAAATTGAAGTCTTGTGAAAGGTTGACAGGATAACTGGCATTAACTGTCAAAATAATTTCAAACTATTGAAGTTAGCTTACAGAATAAACATGCCAATCGACCCATATGATTTTTGCTGTAATATTTTTGTTTTGAAAAGTCACTGTGACTGATAGAAAAGTGATGGTTTTAGCAACATTTTAACCTGTCTGAATGCTAATAATCATTTTGCGTCGGGGGGGGCGAACCTGAACCCCCCACCAGGACGTTGTCCTGGACCTACCGGGGCCTGCGGCCCCTGGACCCTGGCTACTAGGTTTTTCTGATTTCAAAAGTTGGCAGGTATGCATCAGGGTGAAGTGTCTTGCTCAAGGACACAGTGGACGTGACTAGGATGGCAGAAGCTGGGGGTCAAACCAGAAACCGCCAAGTTGTTGGCACGGCCACTCTACCAACCGAGCCAACTCCGTCTGTAGCTTGTATTTAATTTTGGAGAAAGATAAAATAGTGTTTGTGTAATGTATGCAATGATGAACATTTGCGAATCTCTCATACTTAATCATTTAATAGAAATGAGCTATTTTCATAATAATGCCAGGTGGAGGGACAAGATACCACTTTATTTTAACTAGTGATTAAGATGGTCCAGCCAGGTGTTAACCCTCATTTACACAGCCATTTTGAATGCTTTTCAGGTGTTCACGTGTGATAATCCGGCAGCCTTTCAGAGCATCTACAGTCCCAACAGTCAGGACAAAAAGAAAACGCTGGAGACGCTCGCAGACCAGCTCGTCACGCTCTGCGCCACGTTGGACGAATACCCGGGGGTCCGATACAAAAAGTAAGCCGGGGACAATGTGTTTACTCTGATTACACACCTCTTGCCTCAAGGAGATACTGGGTGTCGATGGGAAAAGCTTGTTCTGTAAAAACAGGATTTGTTTACAGAGACAAAGAGAGCTTTAGAAGTTTAGTTTTGCTAAATCAATCAAGTTTCACTGAAACCAATACTTGTATCGGAGACAAGGACTCCTTTGATACTCATTTACCACACCATGTTATTAGTGATAAAGGGACCGTTCCCATTGCTAGTTGACAGTCATCTGCCACTAAGACCCTTACAAACAACAGTGGCACCTCAACTTTTGGACACGATGCGTTCCATGACCAAGCTCATAACTAACAACACTCGTATGTCAAAGCAACCCAGCCCGTTTTAATGAAATGAAACCAATTTCATTCATGCCTGGGTGGCCGTATAAATAACTTTAACACTGTTACAAATCTGCGCCACACTGTGAACCCACACCAAACAAGAATGACAAACACATTTCGGGAGAACAACCGCACCGTAACACAACATAAACACAACAGAACAAATACCCAGAACCCCTTGCAGCACTAGCTCTTCCGGGACGCTACAATACACTCTCCCCAAACACCACCATTTTAACATGTAACATGCCTTTTTAAAAGGAAAAACTAGAGATGTCTGATAATATCGGACTGCCCATATTATTGGCCGATAAATACCTTTAAAATGTAATATCGGAAATTATCGGTATCGGTTTCAAAAAGTAAAATGTATGACTTTTTAAAACGCCGCTGTGTACACGGACGTAGGGAGAAGTACAGAGCGCCAATAAACCTTAAAGGCACTGCCTTTGCGTGCCGGCCCAGTCACATAATATCTACGGCTTTTCACACATACAAGTGAATGCAAGACATATTTGGTCAATAGCCATACAGGTCACACTGAGGGTGGCCGTATAAACAACTTTAACACTGTTACAAATATGCGCCACACTGTGAACCCACACCAAACAAGAATGACAAACACATTTCGGGAGAACATCCGCACCGTAGCACAACATAAACACAACAGAACAAATACCCAGAACCCCTTGCAGCACTAACTCTTCCGGGACGCTACAATACACCCCCCGCCACCCCCAACCCCGTCCACCTCAACCTCCTCATGCTCTCTCAAGGAGAGCATGTCCCAAATTCTAAGCTGCTGTTTTGAGGCATGTTAAAAAAAATAATGCGCTTTGTGACTTCAATAATAAATATGGCAGTGCCATGTTGGCATTTTTGCCATAACTTGAGTTGATTTATTTTGGAAAACCTTGTTACATTGTTTAATGCATCCAGCGGGGCATCACAACAAAATTAATTCCACGACTGTATATATCGGTATTGGTTGATATTGGAATCTGTAATTAAGAGTTGGACAATATCGGAATATCGGATATCGGCAAAAAAGACATTATCGGACATCTCTACTTGAAATTGACCATTACTGAGAGCTCAACTTATATAACCATGTCTAAACACAATAAAATAGCAAACTGCAAAAAGGCAGTGTTCAAAAACAAGAAAACAAAAACAAAAATTAGGGGTATTTTATTTGAACTAAGCAAAATTATCTGCCAATAGAACAAGAAAATTTGGCTTGTCGAGACTTTCCAAAACAAGTAAAATTAGCTAACCTCAATGAACCCAAAAATATCTTAAAATAAGTATATTCTCACTAATAACAACTGTACTACTATACGAGTACGTATTTTTTATTGTTTCTTTGAAAATAAGACAGCATTTGGCTGCCATCTGTTTTAATATGAGACACAATTGTGTCAAAGTCATGATTTTTTTTTTCATGCTTGAAATGAAAAATTATTACTTGAAAAAAGTAGTTTTATACTTATGAGTGTTGATGACACAGCTTTGCAACACTTGATATTCTAGTTTCAAGCATGTTTTACTCAATATAGGTCATCAAATCTCAGCTACAAGCTGTAATATCTTACTGAGATCATTTAGGACCAAAACACTTAAAACAAGTAAAACACTTGTTTTATATATATATATATAATACATAAAATATATATATAATACATAAAATCTTATGTATGGCATCAAAACAAAATTAGGCATAATAATGTGTTAATTCCACGACTGTATATATCGGTATTGGTTGATATCGGAATCGGTAATTAAGAGTTGGACAATATCGGAATATCGGATATCGGCAAAAAAGCCATTATCAGACATCTCTAGGAAAAACTAATGTTTTTATACAAGAAATATTGTTTGAAAAACATTACAATAGCTAATAAGGTTATATATTCGCTGGGGTGAGTTAGTTAACGACATAGCTCAAAAAGCTTTGAAGCGGATTTTGATAAAAGTTTGAGAAAATGTCCAAAAGAAATAAGGAACATTTTACGGATCCCCATCTGGATTCAGGATTTGTTTAAATGTTTTTTTTTTTTTACTGTTGAGAGATAGAGCCTGGCAGAGGTCTGCACTCTAGGAGTGCTTTTTTAGTTTGTCTGTCTGTCTTTTAGTTAACAACATAGCTCATTGGGGTGAATTTTCATGAACATTTCAGAAAATTGGATAAGGAACAAGTGATTAGATTTTCGGGGTGGCCCTGATCTTCGTCTGTATTCAGGATTTTTTTAAAACGGAACCTATAATGATTTCATCTACATTTAAAACACTTACTTGTGGTCTATAAAATGTGTATTGGATATGGTTTTGTGTAAATGTTGTGTCAATTTTGCTCCACAGTCATTTAAATTACCGTAAAAAAAAATTGTTTTTCTTGGGGATCAATAAAGTTTGTCTAAGTTTAGGCTTAAAGATATGTCCTGAAGTCCTCACTCCTATTACACAGGCGAAAATAAACTTAATGAAGAGTTTTCCCACAGTTTGCCAATATACTTGAGCCGGTGTGGGCGTGGCTAGTGGCGTGGTGGGTGCAGGGTTAATATGACATCATCATATATATTTGCATAATCAGCGATGATGTATATACTTTAGGGCTGTCAAGTGATGAATTTTTTTATTAGATTAATCACACTCTGAACCTGTGATTAATCATGATTAAAATGTGCTGACGAAAATACCCCAATATTTGGGTACAAATGTAATTTTGTAGTCAACATGTCATACAGGAACGTTTTTTAAATGTTTTACTGCAAGTCAGGATAGGCCTGTAAGGACCGGCCTATCCCAGTTGCACTCGGGCTGAAAGCAGGTTACAGCCTGGACAAGTCTCCACCTTATCGCAGGGCCAAGACAAAGAAAGATAACATTCACACTGACGTTCACACACTAGGGGCAATTTAGTGTCGCCAATCAGCCTATCCTCAGGTGCATGTCTTTGTATGTGGGAGGAGGCCGGAATAGCCGGAAAGAACCCACTCAGTCACGGGGAGAACATGCAAACGCCACACAAAAAGACTTCGAGCCAGGGAATCGAACCCAGGACCTTCTTGATGTGAGGCATGAGCGCTAACCACTTGTGTGGGGAAAAATACATATGTTATGATGTCAAGTCCATGGCTAAAATACCTAAATAGCTCTTAAAACTTTGCAAATCTCTAGATATAAAATATCGAATCTTGGCAAGTGGCAAATATTTTGCAGTCCAGTAACTCATGTTGACTCATATAAGATAGAAATAAGTATTTTATTCTAAAAGCTAGCATTATTCAACGTGCATTCTTAAATTA
Source organism: Nerophis lumbriciformis (assembly GCF_033978685.3). Taxonomy (NCBI): domain Eukaryota; kingdom Metazoa; phylum Chordata; class Actinopteri; order Syngnathiformes; family Syngnathidae; genus Nerophis; species Nerophis lumbriciformis. The sequence goes on along the minus strand of NC_084561.2, from coordinate 42,546,300 downwards.
AGCATGTTGCGGAATCTTTAAACAATATTTTCTATATGGAAAAAAAAAACCATCCATCTACCCATTTTCTATCGCTTGTCCCTTTTGCGGTCGGGTGCTGGAGCCTATCCCAGCTACACTCGGGCTGAAAGCAGGTTACAGCCTGGACAAGTCTCCACCTTATTGCAGGACCAGGGAATCGAACCCAGGACCTGCTTGCTGTGAGGCACAAGCGCTAACCACTTGTGTGGGGAAAAAATAAATATGTGATGATGTGAAGTCAATGGCTAAAAATACCTAAATAGCTCTTAAAACTTTGGAAATCTCTAGAAATAAAATGTTAAATCTTGGCAAGTGGCAACTATTTTGCAGTCAAGAATAATTTAATCAATCAATCAATCAAGGTTTATTTATATAGCCCTAAATCACGAGTGTCTCAAAGGGCTGCACAAGCCACAACGACCTCCTCGGTTCAGATCCCACATCAGTGCAAGGAAAAACTTAACCCAATGGGACAATGAGAAACCTTGGAGGGGACCACAGATGTGGGGAACCCCCCTAGGGCGACCGGTGCAATGGACGTCGAGTGGATCGAGCATAATATTGTGAGAGTCCAGTCCATAGTGGATCTAACATAATAATGTGAGAGTCCAGTCCATAGTGGATCTAACATAATAGTGTGAGAGTCCAGTCCATAGTGGATCTAACATAATAGTGAGAGAGTCCAGTCCATAGTGGATCTAACATAATAGTGAGAGAGTCCAGTCCATAGTGGATCTAACATAATAGTGTGAGAGTCCAGTCCATAGTGGATCTAACATAATAGTGTGAGAGTCCAGTCCATAGTGGATCTAACATAATAATGTGAGAGTCCAGTCCATAGTGGATCTAACATAATAGTGTGAGAGTCCAGTCCATGGTGGAACTAACATAATAGTGAGAGTCCAGTCCATAGTGGATCTAACATAATACTGAGAGTCCAGTCCATAGTGGATCTAACATAATAGTGTGAGAGTCCAGTCCATAGTGGATCTAACATAATAGTGTGAGAGTCCAGTCCATAGTGGATCTAACATAATAATGTGAGAGTCCAGTCCATAGTGGATCTAACATAATAGTGAGAGTCCAGTCCATAGTGGATCTAACATAATAGTGTGAGAGTCCAGTCCATAGTGGATCTAACATAATAGTGTGAGAGTCCAGTCCATAGTGGATCTAACATAATAATGTGAGAGTCCAGTCCATAGTGGATCTAACATAATAGTGAGAGTCCAGTCCATAGTGGATCTAACATAATAATGTGAGAATCCAGTCCATAGTGGATCTAACATAATAGTGAGAGTCCAGTCCATAGTGGATCTAACATAAAAGTGTGAGAGTCCAGTCCATAGTGGAACTAACATAATAGTGAGAGTCCAGTCCATAGTGGATCTAACATAATAGTGAGAGTCCAGTCCATAGTGGATCTAACATAATAGTGAGAGTCCAGTCCATAGTGGATCTAACATAATAGTGTGAGAGTCCAGTCCATAGTGGATCTAACATAATAGTGTGAGAGTCCAGTCCATAGTGGATCTAACATAATAGTGAGAGTCCAGTCCATAGTGGATCTAACATAATATTGTGAGAGTCCAGTCCATAGTGGATCTAACATAATAGTGTGAGAGTCCAGTCCATAGTGGATCTAACATAATAGTGAGAGTGCAGTCCATAGTGGATCTAACATAATAGTGTGAGAGTCCAGTCCATAGTGGAGCTAACATAATAGTGTGAGAGTCCAGTCCATAGTGGGGCCAGCAGGAGACCATCCCGAGCGGAGACGGGTCAGCAGGGCAGAGATGTCCCCAACCGATTCACAGGCGAGTGGTCCACCCCGGGTCCCGACTTTGGACAGCCAGCGCTTCATCCGTGGGCACCAAACCTGTGGGCGGGGGGCACAGGGGAGCTGAAAAGAAACGGCAGATCAACTGGTCTAAAAGGGGGTCTATTTAAAGGCTAGAGTATACAAATGACTTTTAAGATGGGACTTAAATGCTTCTACTGAGGTAGCATCTCTAACTGTTACCGGGAGGACATTCCATAGTACTGGAGCCCCAATAGAAAACGCTGTATAGCCCGCAGACTTTTTTTTGGCTCTGGGAATCACTAATAAACCAGAGTTCTTTGAATGCAGATTTCTTGCCGGGACATATGGTACAATACAATCAGCAAGATAGGACGGAGCTAGACCGTGTAGTATTTTATACGTAAGTAATAAAACCTTAAAGTCACATCATAAGTGCACAGGAAGCCAGTGCAGGTGAGCTAGTATAGGTATACAGTATATATAAGTATATAAAGGTATATACAGTATAGGTATATATATATATAGGTATATAAAGGTATATACAGTATAGGCGTAATATGATCAAACTTTCTTGTTCTTGTCAAAAGTCTAGCAGTCGCATTTTGTACCAACTGTAATCTTTTAATGCTAGACATAGGGAGACCCGAAAATACTACATTACAGTAATCGAGACGAGACGTAACGAACGCATGAATAATGATCTCAGCGTCGCTAGTAGACAAAATGGAACGCATTTTAGCGATATTATGGAGATGAAAGAAGGCCGTTTTAGTAACACTCTTAATGTGTGACTCAAACAGGAGAGTTGGGTGGAAGATAATACCCAGATTCTTTACCGAGTCTCCCTGTGTAATTGTAACAGTAACTCATATTGACTCATATTTTCCCAACTAGAGACGCCAACATGGAAAATGCCAAGACTCTTGCAGAGTTGGTGGACAACAAACTGTCCAGACACTACACGCTGGATGACAGTACCAAGAAAAAGGTGAGACATCCGCTATGTTGACAGAGAAAACAAAGTCTTAGCTTTGGAAATACATGTAGTGTGTCACAAAACAAAACTAAAAAATCTGCCATTGTCTCCTGTTATTTATGACCTCTCTGTATTTACCCTCTCTACTAGGAAAAAACTCAAGCCCAGCTGTTGATAGTTGAAAGAGGGTTTGACCCGGTCAGCCCTATCCTGCATGAGCTAACCTACCAGGCCATGGCTTACGACCTTGTTGATATCCAGAATGACACACACAAGTAATTCACATTTGTAATTAGGGTTTAAGTCACCAATGTTGTGCAAACATTGTTTGATATACATTTTAAAAAGAGATACAAATTGTTTACACCAGGGGTGCTCATTACGTCGATCGCGATCTACCGGTCGATCTCGGAGGGTGTGTCAGTCGATCATCAGCCAGGCATTAAAAAAATAGTCCTAAAAATGAGCGATCATAAATCTTCACTATGACGTCACTTTCGTCACTTGATAGACATTCACGGCACCCGAGGGTCTTCTGAGATGACGTCATTAAAATTACCGACAGGAAGGCGAGAAACACTTTATTTCAACAGACTCTGGCACCGTACCTGTCGTCAAAACTCCAAAGAGCGACTGCACAGTTGCACAATAAAAGCTCTGCTTCATCCTGCCTGCGCTACCAAAATAAGAGTCTCAGAAAGCTGGCGTGCACAAGCTAGCAAGCTACGGAGTTTGCCGACAATGTATTTCTTGTAAAGTGTATACAAAGGAGTACGGAAGCTGGACAAATAAGATGCCAAAAACCAACCACTTTCATGTGGTATTGGACAGAAAGGAGGGCTTTTTTTCTCCTCCATTCGAAAATGCGGACGTTATCATCACCACTGTCTGATTCCAATCAATGCAAGTCATCACAATCAGGTAATACACCAACTTATATTCTTGTCTTCATGAAAGAAAGGAATCTATATGTGTTAAACATGCTTGTATTATCTTTAAACACCTTTAACTTGTTAACAATATTAAGTATATGTGTTAAACATGCTTGTATTATCTTTAACCACCTTTAACTTGTTAACAATATTAACTATATGTGTTAAACATGCTTGTATTATCTTTAACCACCTTTAAGTTGTTAACAATATTAACTATTTGTGTTAAACATGCTTGTATTATTTTTAACCACCTTTAACAATATTAACTATATGTGTTAAACATGCTTGCATTATCTTTAAACACCTTTAACTTGTTAACAATATTAACTATATGTATTAAACATACTTGTATTATCATTAAACACCTTTAATGTATTAACAATATTAACTATATGTGTTAAACATGCTTGCATTATCATTAAACACCTTTAACTTGTTAACAAAAACATATATTTCATAAATAAGTAAATATAAATTTTATATATATGAATGAGGTAGATCCCCACGACTTGATCAATTGAAAAGTAGCTCGCCTGCAGAAAAAGTGTGAGCACCCCTGGTTTACACATACACACACACACTGATACATACAGTATTTGAATGGCTGGAACATGCTCTTGTTGGCAGGTACAAGTCAAAAGACGGCACAGAGAAGCAGGCCCTGCTGAATGAGGACGACATGCTCTGGGTCAAGTTGAGACACAAACACATTGCTGAGGTGTCTGAGTAAGTGTTACGGTGGGGGAGGAGGAGATAAAGGGGCATGGTGGTCTGATGACATGTAAACAACTCCAATCATTACCATTCTCACGGTACACTTTAAATGTGTTTCTAAACCAGACAAATCCCTAAGATGGTAAAGGAAATATCTGCCAGCAAGAAACAGCCAGATGGAAAGGTATGTTTTAAATCACTTGACACTCAGTGTTCGCCACCAAAATACGATTGGTAATACTATTACCGTATTTTCCGCACCATAAGGCGCCCTGGGTTATAAGCCGCGCCTTCAATGAACGGCATATTTCAAAACTTTGTCCACCTATAAGCCGCCCCGTGTTATAAGCCGCATCTAACTGCGCTAAAGGAATGTCAAAAAAACAGTCAGATAGGTCAGTCAAACTTTAATAATATATTAAAAACCAGCGTGATGTGGGCGCGAATGGAGTCGTATATCAACATGGACGGAGCTGCGTGAAAAAAGCCACCCGGCCTCTTCGCGTAAACTTACCTTAACCACTCGCTCATCTTTTCTTCATCCATCCATCCCTTCGAGTTAGCTTTTATGATGACGCCGGCTGGAAAGGTCTCTTTTGGCAAGGTCTTCCTTTTGAATATCACCATGGGTGGAAGTTTCTGGCCATTAGCATGGCAAGCTAGAACCACAGTGAAGGATGACTTCTCATTCCCTGTGGTGCGAATATTCACCGTACGTGCTCCCGTTGTATCCACAGTGCGGTTCACAGGAATATCAAAAGTCAGTGGAACCTCGTCCATGTTGATAATGTTCTCTGGCCGGATCTTTTTTTCAGCTATCTTGTTTTTACAATATGCACGGAAAGTAGCCAGCTTTTCTTGAAAGTCTTTAGGCAGTTGCTGTGAAATAGTAGTCCGTGTGCGGATGGAGAGATTGCGTCTTTTCATGAACCGGAAACCTGTCGCTTAGTAGGAGCCATTTTGTGGTCTTTACAGATGTAAACACACAAAGGAAATGAAACGTAATATCCGCGCGCTTCTTCTTCTTCTTCTACGCGGGCGGGTGGTTGCTTACAGTAGAAGAAGAAGCGCTTCCTGTTCTATGGGGGCGGGTGCTTACCTTGGCGGTTGCTTGCGTAGAAGAAGAAGCACTTCCTCTTCTACGGGGAAAAAAGATGGCGGCTGTTTACCGTAGTTGCGAGACCGAAACTTTATGAAAATGAATCTTAATATTAATCCATATATAAAGCGCACCGGGTTATAAGCCGCACTGTCAGCTTTTGAGTAAATTTTGTGGTTTTTAGGTGCGGCTAATAGTGCGGAAAATACGGTAGTTTATTTTGGACATGCATATAGTTACAATGTATACATCACATGTTTACAATTTCCAGTAGAGCAGAGTTTATTTAATCCTACCCCCTTTCCGTTTCATAACAATTTCCAACACATTAGTTTACCCCCTGTTCCTATCCGCAACACAACCAGCAATTAAGATATATATCTATAAATTTCACATGAATAGATCATTAATAAATTATTACCATCATGTGCTGTATCAATAAGGTTCAATATGTTTACATACTTGCCAACCCTCCCGGATTTTCCGGGAGACTCCCGAAATTCAGCGCCTCTCCCGAAAACCTCCCGGGACAAATTTTCTCCCGAAATTCAGGCGGAGCTGGAGGCCACGCCCCCTCCAGCTCCATGCGGACCTGAGTGACGTGTTTTCCTCTACCGTAAAGCAGTTCGTCTGCCGTAAACAGCAATGTTATGACACTCTTAAACAGGACAATACTGCCATCTAGTGCATTTGATGAAGGCACTTTTGTGCGTGCCACACAGCAATGCATCATCAGTTCGAAAAATAGTGACAGAGAAGGATGGACAATGCAATCCTTAATTCAACAATGAGTAGATGAGTGTTATGTGTGTGTAAATGTGTAAATGAATGAACACTGAAATTCAAGTATTTCTCTTATTTATTTATTTATTTATATATATATATATATATATATATATATATAAATAAATATATATTTATAGCTAGAATTCACTGAAAGTCAAGTATTTCTTATATATAAATACATACATAAAATACTTGACTTGGTGAATTCTAGCTGTAAATATACTCCTCCCCTCTTCACCACGCCCCCAACCACGCCCCCCACCCCCCACCTCCCGGAATCGGAGGTCTCAAGGTTGGCAAGTATGATGTTTATGAGGATTCTTCTTCTTTGTACTTTGTAAACATTTTGAGTTTAAACAGTTTCTCAAACTTGATAATATTAGTACATTGATTGACTTCTTTGCTTATTCCATTGCATAATCAAACTACACATACTGAACGTTTTAAGTGTGTGCACGTGCATAGAAATGTTTTTTTAAGTGAAATTCACCTCCTAAGGCAGGGGTCGGCAGCCCACGGCTCTCGAGCCGCATGCGGCTCTTTAGCGCCGCCCTAGTGGCTCTCTGGAGCTTTTTAAAAAATGTATGAAAAATGGAAAAAGATGAGGGGGGGAAAAATATATTTTTTGTTTTAATATGGTTTCTATAGGTGGACAAACATAACACAAACCTCCCTAATTGTTATAAAGCACACAGTTTATATTAAACATGCTTCACTGATTCGAGTATTTGGTGAGCGCCGTTTTGTCCTACTAATTTTGGCGGTCCTTGAACTCACCGTAGTTTGTTTACGTGTATAACTTTCTCCGACTTTCTGGGACGTGTTTTATGCCACTTCTTTTTCTGTCTCATTTTGTCCACCAAACGTTTAACGTGCATGAATGCGCAAAGGTGAGTTTTGCTGATGTTATTGACTTGTGTGGAGTGCTAATCGGGCATATTTGGTCACTGCATGACTGCAAGCTAATCGATGCTAACATGCTATTTAGGCTAGCTATATGTACATATTGCATCATTATGCCTCATTTGTAGCTATATTTGAGCTCATTTAGTTTCCTTTAAATCCTTTTAAATCAATTTATATCTCATGACACACTATCTGTATGTAACGTGGCTTTTATTTTTTTGCGGCTCCAGACAGATTTGTTTTTGTATTTTTGGTCCAATATGGCTCTTTCAACATTTTGGGTTGCCGACCCCTGTCCTAAGGTTATACTTATTTTTGGTTGAGAATAATTGTTGTACATTCTTGGGTACCAGGTTATAGTTTGCTTTGTGCATCATTTTAGCTGTTTGCAAACGTAGCAAAACATTACATTTGTATATTTTTCATTAACTAAATAAAGGGTTTGATCGTTCTCTATAACCAACATTATATATTATCCTACCTGGCCTTTTTTGTAACTTGGTTATTAGTGAATAAGGCATACTTTTGTAGTTATTTCCATATTTCCACAACAACTTAGAAATGGTAAAACTCGAGAGCAGTAAAAAACATGGAGTGATTTTTGTATTTTTTTATTTATTCATTATTCAAACATTTTCTCGCCACCTTATGTTGTATATTTTATAGATTTCCAGTTCATTTTATCATCTGTTAATACACCTAATTTGTATTTTTTTTCCCTGTCAATGTCTATTTGTGTTTGACTTTCTCCTCTACTGTTTCCGAATAGAATTATTTTAGATTTATTGACTGTTTTTGTCAAACCATCCCTTCAATTTATGAATTTCTTTTATTATTGTTTTAATAGCTTCTCTGTGTCAGAGGGGTATTAGTTTCACAATACCTTCATTTCTGTTGTTTGTCATAGTTCACCTACTGTTTCAATGTTCAATAATAGGGACCTTTTTTTTTTGTTTGCAAAGCACATCACCAATTGATGTATTTATTTCGTTTAGTCTTTAACTCTTGTGCTAATGTTTAAGTGTGTTTGTGTTTTTCAGATCACCATCAGCAATTTAGCCCAAATGATGAAAAAGATGCCATCTTTTCGTAAACAGCTGACAGCGGTATGTTCCATTATTGAGTGAATCCTTGGGAGCCAGCAACCCTTTCCCATTTTCCTAATACAACTCTATTGTGACATTTGGTTTTTTTGAGATTAGATTGAAAGCTTTTGGTACTAAATACTAGAGATGTCCGATAATGGCTTTTTTGCCGATATTCCGATATTGTCCAACTCTTAATTACCGATTCCGATATCAACCGATACCGATATATACAGTCGTGGAATTAACACATTATGATGCCTAATTTTATTGTGATGCCCCGCTGGATGCATTAAACCAGGGGTCTCAAACTCAATTTACCTGGGGGCCACTGGATGCAGAAACTGGGTGAGGCTGGCATACCTGCCAACTACTCCGGTTTTCCCGTAATTAGTACGGTTTTCATCAACCTATTCCGGGTTACGGTTGCAGTGATAAAAAATACGGTTTTTCATTAATTAAGTTTTATTCACGAAATCGCGTAACAACAATGACAATCGACACTGCTTCCCGTAACTTCCTATCGAGCCATTCCGAATGCCATACGCGAGGCTATTTATAGCACCGCTGCCAAGCACGAGGCACCAGTTGCCATTGTTTCCAAACGAGCGAACGATCATGGAATCAGCCGGAGAAAAATCGCAAACGAGTCTTAAACCGAAAAGAAAACTGCAGTCATTCCGTGAAGAATATTCAAAAGCCTATCCGGGAATAATTATCCGTTCCAAAAAGGGTGAAAACTACGCGAATTGCACCTTGCGCAGACAAGATTTTTCGATCGGACACGGAGGAATTAGCGATGTAAAAGACCACGTTGGGACAAAAAAACACAAGTCTAATGCCGTTGCTAGCGATACAAGTGGAAAACTTTCAACGTTTTTCGTGTTTATACTATTTATGCTTTCAAGTCCAAGTTGAAGAAATCTTGTTAAATGTTGACAGCATAACTACCAAAATACAGAAGTATGTCCTTAATATTTTTGCAGTGCTATTTCTGTTGAAAAGTTCAAATGATTACATTAGAGATGTGATGTGCCACTTTTCAAGTGTCTGATGGCTTAAATTAATTTTCATTAATTTTTCATATTTTGAATTCTTTTGAAAGGCTTACAAAAAAACTACATTTGAATTGTAATTCCATGCTATTGACAGGACTATTAATTTTAATGAAGTTAGCTTACCATGTTTACAGTATGATAATTGTGATAGAAATGTGAATTTTAGGCACAGAATATTTTTTACAATTGAACAAGGCAGTAGATTATACAAGCTTGGACAGAAAGTTAATAATGACACCAATTTTTTTTTTAATGGAATTGTTTAGTACTGTTTTACCATTTGTTTACTGTAAAAAGTGTTTATACTGTTTATACTTTCAATTAACAAATTGAAGTCTTGTGAAAGGTTGACAGGATAACTGGCATTAACTGTCAAGATAATATCAAACTATTGAAGTTAGCTTGCAGAATAAACATGTCAATCAACCCATATGATTTTTGCTGTAATATTTTTGTTTTGAAAAGTCACTGTGACTGATAGAAAAGTGATGGTTTTAGCAACATTTTAACCTGTCTGAATGCTAATAATCATTTTGCGTTGGGGGGCCTGAACCCCCCACCACGACTTTGTCCTGGACCTACCGGGGCCTGCGGCCCCTGGACCCTGGCTACTAGGTTTTCTGATTTCAAAAGTTGGCAGGTATGGGCTGGGCCGCAAGAAAAGATTTCTTAAAAAAATCTAACATACACTTTTTAATGAATTCACCTTCCTTGAATGGCTATCCCGCCCTAGCAACATACTTGCCAACCTTCCCGATTTTTCCAGGAGACTCCCGAATTTCAGTGCCCCTCCCGACAATCTCCCGGGGCAACCATTCCCCCGAATTTGTCCCGATTTTCACCCGGACAATAATATTAAGGGCGTGCCGTGATAGCACTGCCTTTAGTGTCCTCTACAACCTGTCGTCGCGTCCGCTTTTTCACCATACAAACAGCGTCACATGTTGTATGAGGCTTCTGCAGACACACGTAAGTGACTGCAAGACATACTTGATCAACAGCCATACATGTCACACTGAGGGTGGCCGTATAAACAACTTAAACACTGTTACAAATATGCGCCACACTGTAAACACACACCAAACAAGAATGACAAACACATTTCGGGAGAACATCCGCACCGTAACACAACATAAACACAACAGAACAAATACCCAGAACACCTTGCAGCCCTACGTCTTCCGGGCTGCAATATACACCCCCGCTACCACCAAACCCCGGCGCTCTGTACTTCTCCTTACATCCGTGTAGCACTCCGTACAGCGGCGTTTTAAAAAGTCATAAATTTTACTTTTTATACCGATAATTTCCGATATTACATTTTAAAGCATTTATCGGCCGATAATATCGGCAGCCCAATATTATCGGACATCTCTACTAAATACTATTTTAGTAATTCTTTGGAAGGAAGCATGAATATTGTATTGTACGTTGTAAAAGTATATGTTGCAATTATGATAACATGTTGAATGAAGTCTGTCTGTGATGATATGATATATGTGATGATGTGTGATACTTTTGTTAATTGTAAGGGATTATGAAATAAAAATTAATGCTGTAATCATCCTAAACTCAAGACAAGGGGTCTCCAAACTACGGCCCGCGGGCCGGATCCGGCCCCCCAGCATCCAAAATCCAGCCAACGGGAAGTCCCAAGTTTAAAAAAAAAAAAAAAGAAGTTTTTTTAATTTATTTTTTTTTTTTTCCATTTTTTAAATCTTTCCTTTCTAATCCATTTTCTACCACTTGTTACTCTCTGTGTCTCCTAGCCGCTCAGGCAAATCATATTGTCTAAAAATAAATTTTCCCATCGATAACGTGACAATGTTAAATGTCAAAAAGGATTAAAAAGACAATGTGTGTATATATATATATATATATATATATTTTAGAGATGCGCGGATAGGCAATTATTTCATCCGCAACCACATCAGAAAGTCGTCAACCATCCGCCATCCACCCGATGTAACATTTGATCAGAACCACATCCGCCCGCACCCGCCCGTTGTTATATATATAATATAGACGATGCAAGGCATTAGTGAGGTTATAAAGCTTTATCTGTTAAAGAAAGGAGACTGATCCAACGCAGCACAGACATTCGCGTGCCACGCTGTCACGACCCAGACGCACACCAGTGCGCAATCATATGGGAGCCGCGCTGAGCGCACCTCCAAGCGCGTCTCGCTGCCGGCGACGGCCGGGTATATGGGCCCGACGCTCCAGCGCCATCCATTTTCAGGGCTAGTTGATTCGGCAGGTGGGTTGTTACACACTCCTTAGCGGGTTCCAACTTCCATGGCCACCGTCCTAGCTGCTGTCTATATCAACCAGGGTGAGCCCCACCCCTTTCGTGAGCGCACTGCGCGCGGAGTGACCCCTGTTACGCGCCCCCGGCCACGGGGGTGGCGGGCAGGTAAGCTGCTTACCTGCTGCGCGTGACGCCGGCCGCGGCGAAGGCGGACGAGGCGGGGTGTCGGTGCGGTGGGCGCGGTGGTGACCCTGGACGTGCGTCGGGCCCTTCTCGCGGATCGCCTCAGCTACGGGTCCCGGTGGGGCCCTCTCGGGGGAAGGGGCCTCGGTCCCGGACCCCGGCGAGGCGTCCCTTCTCCGCTCCGTAAAAGTGTCCATCTCTTTTTTTTTTTTTTTTCTGTTGTGGCATATGCTGCAGGTGCCTGCTCGTATTTTCGTATGTGGGTAACAACATTTAACTATGTATATATATTTCCCAATTGGTTTAACTGCCACCCGCCTGAATCTATTTAAAATCTAATTTTTTTTTATTTCAACCGCCCGACCCGACCCGCGGATAAAATCTAATTTTTTTTAATTTTATCCGCCCGATCCGCGGATAATCCGCGGACTCCGCGGTTGTGCCCGCAAACCGCGCATCTCTAATATATGTATATATATATATATATATATATATATGTGTATATATATATATATATATATACAGCCCGGCCCCTGGCCAAATTTTTTTAACCCAATGCGGCCCACGAGTCAAAAAGTTTGGGGACCCCTGCTCAAGACTAATCTTGCAACTTTTCCATCATGTGTATTATTACGTCTAATGTTGAGTATTCGCGCAGTGCATTGAATAATTCTGCCTTTTTTTTTTTCCCTTAACCAAAGAAATCTGTTCATCTTCAGTTGGCCGAAGATTGCATGAAACATTTTTCAAACAATGTGGAGAAGCTGTGCAAAGCTGAGCAGGTCTGTCTTGTTGTGTTATTTTGTTAAGATGAAATTGCTCGTGACACTGTTGTGTAGCTTATACATTTTTGAATATATTGAGTTATTTCATTTATATGGATTGCTTCATCGATATGATTTGTCACTGTGTAGGACCTAGCTGTGGGCTTGGACGTAGATGGGGGTAAAGTGAAGGATCCTATGCGGACTCTGCTGCCAGTGCTACTGCACCCATACAGCACCTATGACAAGATCAGAGCTGTGCTGCTTTACATCTTCAGCCTCAATGGTACATTTATATTATTGTTCAGCATAAATCTCATCTTTTTAAGTCTGTTCCACGGGATCGAATTAGGGCCCTATTGTCCCGTTTGAGCTTAAGTGTTTTTTTACGCGCTTGAAGTTATGAACGTACCTCTTATTTGTATTTTCTCATCCGGGTTGCAGTGTTGATAACACATTCTGGTTATTAGCAGTACTTGGAAATCTTTTGTGAGATAAATATGAGAGAATCCATTGCAATGAGTTGTAAGTATAAACTGCATGTGTTTGTTTCACACGTATTGATAGGAACAACAGATGAGAACTTGAGCAAACTCATCCAACATGTGAAGATCGAAGAAGAGAGAGAGTTCATCCTAAACTGGAAAGAACTGGGAGTCCCCATCATCACATCTGTAAGTGGAGAAGTTAACTATTGCAAATGTTTAATTTTGAATAAAAGCATTTTTTTCTAATTGATTTGATGTGTACCCTTGTTTTCAATGATATTCCAAATCCTGGTCATTGATGCTTATGCTTTTGATTCCAGCCCAGTTTTTTTTCTCGCAAACCTACCAGACGTGATCGTTCTCAGGATGAGACGTACAACCTTTCCAGGTGGACACCTGGCATAAAGGATGTAATGGAGGTCAGTGAAATGTTGTTTTTGCCGCATTTACATTTAGGCTGTTCTTATAGAAACTCTGCCAAAATGTGCCTTCTGTGAATTCATCCTCGGCGGTCACTCAAACGAGTATGATGTTCCTCCTGGTAGGGGTCTATCCCTTTATGGAGGATGCCTGTGCGTGACTTAGTTTAACGTGGGGATACTGGTGCACAGACAGTCACCACACGATCCTTGACAGAATCGGGTCAGGGTCCAGTGGCATGGAGTCCAAGACGACCGGGGACCCTTTTCTGCTGCAGCCTTCTTCCGCCATCGCAGCCGTTGTGGTAGTTCTTAAGTCTACCATTTTCCGCCTGCTCCGCCGTTGAGGTTTTCACCGTATCCCTGGCTAGGGGGCAGTCAGGTACTAGGCCTTTGCCAAGGGCCACCTGGGGTAACAGTAGTAAAGGGGTTAACCTCCTAGTGCCCCATAGAGGAGCCTCCACTGCCGGATGCACTTTAACGTCATGTCCAGGACATATCTAACATCATCTACAAAGATACAAATAATTGCCATTGCGCCATCCAGTGGACAAATTTAGAAAAGCTGTTTATTTCATTCAAAAATTTCAGATTAATTTTCATACTTGGCAAACTCATCTCCCAGGCCGGATAAAACCTGTCCTCGGGCCGTACGTTTGACACCCCTGGCATAATTCATTCAAATGAATTCACCTTTACAATTAGCGACAATGAAATGTAATCAAACCAGTGCCGCTTTGAACTCGTCCCCATCATTTTTTTGATACCGCATGCAGTTTGATCATTTTCCTTGACTGGTGCACTAACATCATGTGGTTTATTCATTTTTTGACACATCTAACATCATCTACAAATATACAAATAATTGCTATTGCGCCATCAAGTGGACACATTTAGAACAGCTATTTATTTCATTCAAAAATTTCAGGTTAATTTTTATACTCGGCAAACTCATCCCGCAGGCTGGATAAAACCTGTCCTCGTGCCGTACGTTTGAGACCCCTGGCATAATTCATTCAAATGAATTCATCTTTACAATTAGCGAGGAACTGTCATAGGATGCCACCTGTGCAACAAATCCAGTCGTGAAATTTCCTCGCTCCTAAATATTCCAAAGTCAACTGTCTGCTTCATTGTAAGAAAAGTGAAGAGTTTGGGAACAACAGCAACTCAGCCACCAAGTGGTAGGCCACGTAAACTGACAGAGAGGTCAGCATAGTGCAAAGATTTTCTGAACAATCAGTTGCTACAGAGCTCCAAACTTCATGTGACCTTCCAATTAGCCCACGTACAGTACGCAGAGAGCTTCATGGAATAAGTTTCCATGGCCGAGCAGCTGCATCTAAGCCATACATCACCAAGTCCAATACAAAGCGTGGGATGCAGTGGTGTAAAGCACGTCGCCACTGGACTCTAGAGCAGTGGAGACGCCTTCTCTGGACTGATGAATCACACTTTTCCATCTGGCAATCTGATGGATGAATCTGGGTTTGGAGGTTGCCAGGCGAACGCTACATTTTGGACTGCATTGTGCTGAGTGTGAAATTTAGTGGAGGAGGAATTATGGTGTGGGGTTGTTTTTCAGTAGTTGGGCTTGGCCACTTAGTTCCAGTGAAAGGAACTTTGAATGCTCCAGGATACCAAAACATTTTGGACAATTCCATGCTACCAACCTTGTGGGAACAGTTTGGAGCGGGCCCCTTCCTCTTCAAACATGACTGTGCACCAGTGCTCAAAGCAAGGTCCATAAAGACTTGGATGACAGAGTCTGGTGAGGATGAACTTGACTGGCCTGCACAGAGTCCTGACCTGAACCCGATAGAACACCTTTGGGATGAATGAGAACGGAGACTGAGAGCCAGGCCTTCTCCACCAGCATCAGTGTGTGACCTCACCAATGCGCTTTTGGAAGAATGGTGCAAAATTCCTATAAACACACTCCGCAACCTTGTGGACAGCCTTCCCAGAAGAGTTGAAGCTGTAATAGCTGCAAAAGGTGGACCGACACCATATTGAACCCTATGGGTTAGGAATGGGATGGCACTTCAAGTTCATATGTGAGTCAAGGCAGGTGGCCAAATACTTTTGGCGATATAGTGTATGTTGAACATTAACATATTAAGGTGCACCTGATCAATTACAGCAGTTCTGTAGAACAGTCACACCAGTTATCATCATGTCTTACTAAATGTCATTATTAAGGCACCCAGGTTTTTGCAGATGACACAACTGAACGTAAACTGTGTACTTTTCAGGATGCTGTGGAGAACAAACTTGACACTCGGGAATGGCCCCACCAATCTGAGTGTCCAACAGCTTGGAATGGTTCTGGAGCTGTCAGGTGGGTTTGAAAGGGAGGGCAAAAAATGACATGTAGCGTCTAAAATACTTGCTGATATCATTCAAATGTATGATATACAGGTAAAAGCCAGTAAATTAGAATATTTTGAAAAACTTGATTTATTTCAGTAATTGCATTCAAAAGGTGTAACTTGTACATTATATTTATTCATTGCACACAGACTGATGCATTCAAATGTTTATTTCATTTAATTTTGATGATTTGAAGTGGCAACAAATGAAAATCCAAAATTCCGTGTGTCACAAAATTAGAATATTACTTAAGGCTAATACAAAAAAGGGATTTTTAGAAATGTTGGCCAACTGAAAAGTATGAAAATGAAAAATATGAGCATGTACAATACTCAATACTTGGTTGGAGCTCCTTTTGCCTCAATTACTGCGTTAATGGCAGCAGATGACATGGCACCCCAAACCATCACCCAACCATGCAAATTTTGCATTTCCTTTGGAAATCAAGGTCCCAGAGTCTGGAGGAAGACAGGAGAGCCACAGGATCCACGTTGCCTGAAGTCCAGTGTAAAGTTTCCACCATCAGTGATGGTTTGGGGTGCCATGTCATCTGCTGGTGTCGGTCCACTCTGTTTCCTGAGATCCAGGGTCAACGCAGCCGTCTACCAGCAAGTTTTAGAGCACTTCATGCTTCCTGCTGCTGACCTGCTCTATGGAGATGGAGATTTCAAGTTCCAACAGGACTTGGCGCCTGCACACAGCGCAAAATCTACCCGTGCCTGGTTTACGGACCATGGTATTTCTGTTCTAAATTGGCCCGCCAACTCCCCTGACCTTAGCCCCATAGAAAATCTGTGGGGTATTGTGAAAAGGAAGATGCAGAATGCCAGACCCAAAAACGCAGAAGAGTTGAAGGCCACTATCAGAGCAACCTGGGCTCTCATAACACCTGAGCAGTGCCAGAAACTCATCGACTCCATGCCACGCCGCATTAACACAGTAATTGAGGCAAAAGGAGCTCCAACCAAGTATTGAGTATTGTACATGCTCATATTTTTCATTTTCATACTTTTCAGTTGGCCAACATTTCTAAAAATCCCTTTTTTGTATTAGCCTTAAGTAATATTCTAATTTTGTGACACACGGAATTTTGGATTTTCATTTGTTGCCACTTCAAATCATCAAAATTAAATGAAATAAACATTTGAATGCATCAGTCTGTGTGCAATGAATAAATATAATGTACAAGTTACACCTTTTGAATGCAATTACTGAAACAAATCAAGTTTTTCAAAATATTCTAATTTACTGGCTTTTACTTGTATGTTTTGTCATGTACTAATATCACAAGACGTTAATGAGGCAGAAACCCATGACAGCACATTGTCCCCCTCTAGTGTTGACTATCAACCACTGAAACGTTTAGCACATAATGACTATTTGTACAATATTCCCACTAACTATTCTTTGTCTCACAGTGCACGTCAGAAGCACAAGTCTAGTGCTCAGGACGAACGTCGAACGGGCTCGCGCCTCATCGTTTTTGTCATCGGAGGAATCAGCTACTCGGAGATGCGCTGTGCATACGAGGTCACACAAGCTGTCAAGTCCTGTCAGGTCATCATAGGTGGGCACTGACACATACCCCTCATTTCCTCTGTCCACAGTTTAGTTGTACTTTAATTCACTTCATGCTTCTTTAAGATAAACGACATATTTCACCACTTTTCATAAAAACAAGAAAAGCAAAAAAATATTTTCAAATCTTTCAAAGTCTAGTTTAAAACAAAACATGTTATTGTTTATTTGGTTAGGAACAAACCAAAACCAATAAATTTGCATATTGAGTCGTCCGTCGCCACGTTTCGCTTCAAATATTGGAGACTCCACATCAGGGTTTTTTATTTGTGATATTGTAAAATAAGTTGTTGTTTGTAAATGGTCGTACATGAAGCATTTTCAAACATAAAAATGGCTAAATAAACAAAAAAATATCAATACTAGAGTAATATTGGCCACTAGAGGAGACCAAATCATTCAGAGTGCGCTGTTCAGTATTGTTAAAGTACTATTGATAGTCACACACACACTAGGTGTGGTGAAATTTGTCCTCTACATTTGACCCATCATCCTTGTTCACCCCCTGGGAGGTGAGGGGAGCAGTGAGCAGCAGCAGTGCCGCGCCCGGGAATCATTTTTGGTGATTTAACCCCCAATTCCTGGGCTCTGTACCGAGGATGTCGTCGTGGCTTGTGCAGCCCTTTGAGACACTTGTGATTTAGAGCTATATAAATAAACATTGATTGATTGATGATTGAATTCCAACCCTTGATGCTGAGTGCCAAGCAGGGAGGTAATGGCTCCCATTTTTATAGTCTTTGGTATGACTCGGCCCGGCCGGGGTTTGAACTCACAACCTACCCATCTCCTGGCGGACACTCTAACCACTAGGCCCACTGATTGGCTCAGCTTTAAGCAGCCTTGCTATCTAGGAATAATAGAGTGTAAAGGTGACTAAAAGGTGTTATTTGATATGTAGAGGGCTCTCATAATGTTGAAAAAACATCTAAAAGGCCGTATTTTCTTTTTCTTTTTTAGCGTTAGTTATGACAATATTTGATTTATAATTAATGATTCCTACTCCATGGAAATGTATTTACCGGAACCAATTAAAAGTGATAAATGTGGGACGACTGTATTTTGCATATACATTTATTTACAATAACTAAAAAACTTAATATTTTGTATGGCCTCTTTTAGCCTATATATATATATATATATATATAATGTTGTACACCTATTTTTTTCTGTTCAGGGATGAAAGTAAATAACAATATTCAAATCTAAATTAAAAATAATGTTTGTTATATTATTTAGAAAATTGATAATTCTATTCTAGCGTTAAAAATGTAGTAATTAAATTAAAAGTAAAAAATTTAAATTAAAAAATGTAAATATAGTAATTAAATTAAAAGTGATACATGTGGGACGACTGTATTTTGCATATACATTTATTTACAATAACCAAAAAACTTAATATTTTGTATGGCCTCTTTTAGCCTATATATATATATATATATATATATATATATATATATATATATATATATATATATATATATATAATGTTGTACACCTATTTTTTTCTGTTCAAGGATGAAAGTAAATAACAATATTCAAATCTAAATTAAAAATAATGTTTGTTATATAATTTAGAAAATTGATAATTCTATTCTAGCGTTAAAAATGTGGTAATTAAATTAAAAGTAAAAAATTTAAAAAAAATTAAATATAGTAATTAAATTAAAAGTGATACATGTGGGACGACTGTATTTTGCATATACATTTATTTACAATAACCAAAAAACTTAATATTTTGTATGGCCTCTTTTAGCCTATATATATATATATATATATATATAATGTTGTACACCTATTTTTTTTCTGTTCAGGGATGAAAGTAAATAACAATATTCAAATCTAAATTAAAAATAATGTTTGTTATATTATTTAGAAAATTGATAATTCTATTCTAGCGTTAAAAATTTAGTAATTAAATTAAAAGTAAAAAATAAAAATAAATTAAAATTAAAATTAAAAAATTTAATATAGTAATTAAATTAAAAGTGATAAATGTGGGACGACTGTATTTTGCATATACATTTATTTACAATAACCAAAAAACGTAATATTTTGTATGGCCTCTTTTAGCCTATATATATAATGTTGTACACCTATTTTTTTCTGTTCAGGGATGAAAGTAAATAACAATATTCAAATCTAAATTAAAAATAATGTTTGTTATATTATTTAGAAAATTGATAATTCTATTATAGCGTTAAAAATGTAGTAATTAAATTAAAAGTAAAAAATTAAAAAAAATTAAAATTAAAAACTTTAAATATAGTAATTAAATTAAAAGTGATAAATGTGGGACGACTGTATTTTGCATATACATTTATTTACAATAACCAAAAAACTTAATATTTTGTATGGCCTCTTTTAGCCTATATATATATATATATATATATAATGTTGTACACCTATTGTTTCTGTTCAGGGATGAAAGTAAATAACAATATTCAAATCTAAATTAAAAATAATGTTTGTTATATTATTTAGAAAATTGATAATTCTATTATAGCGTTAAAAACGTAGTAATTAAATTAAAAGTAAAAAATTAAAATAAATTTAAATTAAAAAATGTAAATATAGTAATTAAATTAAAAGTGATAAATGTGGGACGACTGTATTTTGCATATACATTTATTTACAATAACCAAAAAAACTTAATATTTTGTATGGCCTCTTTTAGCCTATATATATATATACATATATATATATATATATATATATATATATATATATATATATATATATATATATATATATATATATATATATATATATATATATATAATGTTGTACACCTATTTCTTTCTGTTCAGGGATGAAAGTAAATAACAATATTCAAATCTAAATTAAAAATAATGTTTGTTATATTATTTAGAAAATTGATCATTTTATTATAGCGTTAAAAATGTAGTAATTAAATTAAAAGTAAAAAATATGTTAAATTAAAAAGTTTAAATATAGTAATTAAATTAAAAGTGATAAATGTGGGACGACTGTATTTTACATATACATTTATTTACAATAACCAAAAAACTATATTTGTATGGCCTCTTTTAGCCTAATATATATATATATATATATATATATATATATATATATATATATATATATATATATATATATAATGTTGTACACCTATTTTTTTCTGTTCAGGGATGAAAGTAAATAATATTCAAATCTAAATTAAAAATAATGTTTGTTATATTATTTAGAAAATTGATCATTCTATTATAGCGTTAAAAATGCAGTAATTAAATTAAAAGTAAAAAATTTAAAAAAATTTAAATTAAAAAATTTAAATATAGTAATTAAATTAAAAGGGATAAATGTGGGACGACTGTATTTTGCATATACATTTATTTACAATAACCAAAAAACTTAATATTTTGTATGGCCTCTTTTAGCCTATATATATATATATATATATATATATATATATATATATATATATATATATATATATATATATATATATATATATATATATAATGTTGTACACCTATTTTTTTCTGTTCAGGGATGAAAGTAAATAACAATATTCAAACCTAAATTAAAAATGTTTGTTATATTATTTAGAAAATTGATAATTCTATTCTAGCGTTAAAAATCTAGTAATTAAATTACAAGTAAAAAATTTAAAAACATTAAAATTAAAAAACTAAAATATTGTAATTAAATTAAAAGTGATAAACGTGGGACGACTGTGTAATGTTTGTTATATTATTTAGAAAATTGATCATTCTATTCTAGCATTAAAAATATAGTTTTACGAAAATAGCTTCTACAAAATAAAATACTAATGCTAATTGAACCGTACATTGGGTGGTGGTTTGTTAAATGTGTTATATTTAAATATCAAGTTTAATGTTTTTTCTATTCTGTTTTAAAGGCTGTCACATCTTTGTTGTTTTGATTTTTAGGCTCTTCCCACATTTTGACCCCCAACAGTCTACTGGATGATATCAAGTTCCTGAGCAAACGACCCGTGGAAATGTTCACAATAGAGGAGAGGAACAATGTCTAAAATTCTACTAATAGACCACCCAAACACCATCAACATATAAAAGTGTGCCCAACACAAACACTCGCATGGGTACCGGAAGGGAATTTATTTGTATTTTGTCATAATTGTTTCTGATATTACAGTAGACATATAAGCACACATTGGACTCACTTAGTCATGTTTGGTATGGATTTACTGTACACCATTAAGAAATTGAATCGTATAGACGGATACGGTTACTGGCCTCACCCTGTCCTGGAAACATACTGGTAACTTTGCTCTTTTATAAAACCTCCAAGATATGTTTAATGAAGGGTGAATGAAATGAGCTAATGTATATATTGTATGTAAGCACTGAACTCTGCTCGGTCATTCTGACTTACATTATCATCTCTGTGTATTAACACTTCCTATTATTGTCAAGGTGTTTTTTTAACAGTTACTAAGTGTTTTCTTAAACTGAACAACTGACTAATAAATGGATGAAGTGGTTCAATTTATGCTGTTTTGTTTTTTCATCTGTAGATGCGGATCAGTCCAAAGGCAGTTTACATCCGGAAAATCATTTCTCAACGATAACTAGAAATCAAGCTTTGTGACCAGTGGCTCCTCACCCAAAACAGGGTTGGTTAGAAGGGTGAAAAATGTCTTAATATGTCTCTTTTAAGAATTCCATAATCTGCATTGCAATTGACTATTTGACACATCAACCATTAATATGTTTGATGTGTGTATTACAACTCAGGTTAAAAGAGAAACAAATATTTTGTTCCTAACATTTAGGACTGTAGTAGCATCACTTATAAATATAATTTACTAATTCACTCTACTTACATGATTACTTGATTAGGGTCTGGTGATGCACTGATCTTGCTTCCTTGCTACTCTTGAGAGATCCTTATCCTGCAACAAAGAGGACTCTTCTATAATTTCCTTATTTATATTTCAGTATGTACACTATATATACCTGCCTTGACTCACATATGAACTTGAAGTGCCATCCCATTCCTAACCCATAGAGTTCAATATGACCTTTTGCAGCTATTACAGCTTCAACTCTTCTGGGAAGGCTGTCCACAAGGTTGCGGAGTGTGTTTATAGGAATTTTCCACCATTCTTCCAAAAGCGCATTGGTGAGGTCACACACTGATGTTGGTGGAGAAGGCCTGGCTCTCAGTCTCCGTTCTAATTCATCCCAAAGGTGTTCTATCGGGTTCAGGTCAGGACTCTGTGCAGGCCAGTCAAGTTCATCCACACCAGACTCTGTCATGTGCACAGTCATGTTTGAAGAGGAAGTGGCCCGCTCCAAACTGTTCCCACAAGGTTGGGAGCATGGAATTGTCCAAAATGTTTTGGTATCCTGGAGCATTCAAAGTTACTTTCACTGGAACTGGTAAACTTTATTTTTTGCAAATATTAGCTCATTTGGAATTTGATGCCTCTGCAACATGTTTCAAAGCTGGCACAAGTGGCAAAAAAGACAGAAAGTTGAGGAATGCTCATCAAACACTTATTTGGAACATCCCACAGGTGTGCAGGCTAATTGGGAACAGGTGGGTGCCATGCAGTGACGTGCAGTGAGGTTGATGGCTGGTGAGGCACTGACTTCATCACAGTCAGATTTACAAACATATGAACCCTAAAGACTATCTTATTCACCATTTGATTGGCAGCAGTTAACGGGTTATGTTTAAAAGCTCATACCAGCATTCTTCCCTGCTTGGCACTCAGCATCAAGGGCTGGAATTGGGGGTTAAATCACCAAAAATGATTCCCAGGCGCGTCGCCGCTGCTGCCCACTGCTCCCCTCACCTCCCAGGGGGTGATCAAGGGGATGGGTCAAATGCAGAGGACAAATTTCATTACACCTAGTGTGTGTGACAATCATTGGTACTTTAACTTAACTTTAACTTTACACATACAAACTGTAGCACACAAAAAAGCACATTTAATTAAAAAAAAACTTTATTATGGTCTTACCTTTACTTATAAATTAAGTCCATGCGCCGCAACTAAAGCCCTCACTTCAACTTTCCACGTGCAAGATTGAATCTATTTAAAAAAGTGTAACCGAGGGTTTATAAATGTCGCCTATACTGTATGAAACTACAAAATAACAAACACGGAGGCTCCAGTTTACACGAGGACCACTTTATTTACCTTCTTTCAAAAACCTCCGCAACATGACATCACTTCCGCTCTTACCGCCTTCAAAATAAGAGCTCAAGGCATATACTGTATAACAGCGCATAACAGGAACTTAACATCACAAATAGGAAAGCCCATAAAAATAGGTTACAAAAGTTATTTAATAAGAAGCCAAAAAGTGCAAAAACAATAATGTTCGTGTTGGAGGAGTTGTGAATTAGGTACACCTGCAGTCTGCAGGTGTACCTAATGTTGTGTCCCTGCAGTCATTCACAACTCCTCCAACACCAACATTATTGTTTTTGCACTTTTTGGCTTCTTATGAAATACTTTTTTTAAATAGATTCAATCTTGCACGTGGAAAGTTTAAGTGTTGATATAACAATTCTACAGCGGGGGTGCAGGAGGCGAGCCTCAGCCAGTGTGTCTTTTGCAGCCGTTTTATGATCGCTCAGCACAAGAAATACGTTACACACATACAGTTGTTGACAAAATACACTGTACATTATATACCTCAGCTAACTAAACTATGGAAATGTATAATATAATTCATATAGCAATACAGTCTCACTGCACAGCAGGCCAGCAGTTAGCCGAGTCATTGCGCAATCCATGTTGAGGCACTGAGTGACGTGCCTCAACTGGCTGCTGTTCACCGCACCGTCTCTTCTCAGTATTTGAACGGCAAATGTGAAAATTCAGCGATTTTGAATAAAAATAATCACTGGATACATATAACAATTTAATTTTTTTTTTTCTTTTTAAATTTTTTTTCTTTCCATGATGGCAGGTGAGGCCCCGCCTCACCTGCCTCTAGTGACTGCACGTCACTGGTGCCATGATTGGGTATAAAAGCAGCTTCCATGAAATGCTCAGTCATTCACAAACAAGGATGTCAACAAATGCGTGCGCAAATTGTCCAACAGTTTAAGAACAACATTTCTCAACCAGCTATTGCAAGGAATTTAGGGATTTCACCATCTACGGTCCGTAATATCGTCTAAAGGTTCAGAGAATCTGGAGAAATCACGGACCTTCGATCTCTCAGGCGGTACTGCATCAAAAAGCGACATCAGTGTGTAAAGGATATCACCACATGGGCTCAGGAACACTTCATTAACTACAGTTTGTCGCTACATCTGTAAGTGCAAGTGAAAACTCTACTATTCAAAGCCAAAGCAATTTATCAACAACACCCAGACAAGCCGTCGGCTTCGCTGGGCCCAAGCTCATCTAAGATAGACTGATGCAAATTGGAAAAGTGTTCTGTGGTCTGATGAGTTCACATTTCAAATTTTTTTTGGGAAACTGTGGACGTCGTGTCCTCTGGAACAAACAGGAAAAGAACCATCCGGATTGTTATAGGCGCAAAGTGTAAAAGGCAGCATGTGTGATGGTATGGGGGTGTATTAGTGCCCAAGACATGGGTAACTTACACATCTGTGAAGGCACCATTAATGCTGAAAGGTACATACAGGTTTTAGAGCAACATATGTTGCCATCTAAGCAACGTTACCATGGACGCCCCTGCTTATTTCAGCAAGACAATGCCAAGCCACGTGTTACATCAACGTGGCTTCATAGTAAAAGAGTGCGGGTACTAGACTAGCCTAAAATAGCACAACGGAGACACCCGGACTGTTGAACAACTTAAGCTGTACATCAAGCAAGAATGGGAAAGAATTCCACCTGAGAAGCTTCAAAAATGTGTCTCCTCAGTTCCCAAACGTTTACTGAGTGTTGTTAAAAGGAAAGGCCATGTAACACAGTGGTAAAAAGTGTCAACTTTTTTGCCATTAAATTCTAAGTTAAAGATTATTTGCAAAAAAAAAATGTTGTTTCTCAGTTCCAACATTAAGTATCTTGTCTTTGCAGTCTATTCAATTGAATATAAGTTAAAAATGATTTTCAAATCATTGTATTCTCTTTTTATTTACCATTGACAACTTCACTGGTTTTGGGGTTTATGGCCTATATATATATTTTTTTATTGCTACATTATTTATGTATTCATTTAGTTGGGCTTCTTAACCTAATCGAATCATTTGTTGGACGTTTTTAATCGAGAAACAATATCGATCCCATCAAACGAGGATCGACCCGACACTAGCACGCATATATCTAAAACATACTTGCCAACCTTGAGACCTCCGATTTCGGGAGGTGGGGGGTGGGGGCCGTGGTCGGGGGTGGGGCGGGGCGTGGTTAAGAGGGGAGGAGTATATTGACAGCTAGTCACCAAGTCAAGTATTTCATACATATTATATATATATATATATATATATATATATATATATATATATATATATATATATATATATATATTAGAGATGCGCGGTTTGCGGGCACAACCGCGGAGTCCGCGGATCGGGCGGATGAAATTTAAAAAAAATTAGATTTTATCCGCGGGTCGGGTCGGGTCGGGTGGTTGAAATAAAAAACAATTAGATTTTAAATAGATTCAGGCGGGTGGCAGTTAAACCAATTGGGAAATATATATACATAGTTAAATGTTGTTACCCACATACGAAAAACGAGCAGGCACCTGCAGCATATGCCACAACAGAAGAAAAAAAAAAAAAAAGAGATGGACACTTTTACGGAGCGGAGAAGGGACGCCTCGCCGGGGTCCGGGACCGAGGCCCCTTCCCCCGAGAGGGCCCCACCGGGAGCCGTAGCTGAGGCGATCCGCGAGAAGGGCCCGACGCACGTCCAGTGTCACTACCGCGCCCACCGCACCGACACCCCGCCTCGTCCGCCTTCGCCGCGGCCGGCGTCACGCGCGGCAGGTAAGCAGCTTACCTGCCCGCCACCCCCGTGGCCGGGGGCTCGTAACAGGGGTCACTCCGCGCGCTCCGCCCGCGCAGCTTACCTGCCCGCCACCCCTGTTGCCGGGGGCGCGTAACAGGGGTCACTCCGCGCGCAGTGCGCTCACGAAAGGGGTGGGGCTCACCCTGGTTGATATAGACAGCAGCTAGGACGGTGGCCATGGAAGTTGGAATCCGCTAAGGAGTGTGTAACAACCCACCTGCCGAATCAACTAGCTCTGAAAATGGATGGCGCTGGAGCGTCGGGCCCATATACCCGGCCGTCGCCGGCAGCGAGACGCGCTTGGAGGTGCGCTCAGCGCGGCTCCCATATGATTGCGCACTGGTGTGCGTCTGGGTCGTGACAGCGTGGCACACGAATGTCTGTGCTGCATTGGATCAGTCTCCTTTCTTTAACAGGCAAGAGCTTTATAACCTCACTAATGCCTTGCATCGTCTATATTAGATATATAACAACGGGCGGGTGCGGGCGGATGCGGTTCTGATCAAATGTTACATCGGGTGGATGGCGGATGGTTGACGACTTTCTGATGCGGTTGCGGATGAAATAATTGCCTATCCGCGCATCTCTAATATATATATATATACATATCTACATCCTGAAAATATGCAAACAAAACTGTGTTTAGATAATTGATACTTCAAACTTGCATAAATAAATATTAAGGAATATAACATAACTTGGCTTCTGAGAGTTTCAAAATGTAATGAATAAAATGCTAAAGTTGTTGATAAACAAGCAATTATTTTAATAATTAAATATGGTCATTTTAAATGAATTATTATAAATGATAAATGATAAATGGGTTGTACTTGTATAGCGCTTTTCTACCTTCAAGGTACTCAAAGCGCTTTGACACTACTTCCACATTTACCCATTCACACACAGATGGAGGGAGCTGCCATGCAAGGCGCTAACCAGCACCCATCAGGAGCAAGGGTGAAGTGTCTTGCTCAGGACACAACGGACATGACGAGGTTGGTACTAGGTGGGGATTGAACCAGGGACCCTCGGGTCGCGCACGGCCACTCTCTCACTGCGCCATGCCGTAATTTAAAATCAATGATTTGAAATATGTTTATTTTAATGTATAATTCTATGGCTGGATGTAATAAGGAGTCACGAAAAAATACAAATAAAAATACAATTAATTTTGATGTTTTTAGCAAAATATAGTAAAAATGTATTTAGTTTTTTTTTTTTTTTAATTAATAAATATATTTATTTTTAGGTATAATAAACATAATAATACAATGTATCTCTAGTCTGGATGATTTAGTTCTTGTCACCCTGTTGTCCTCCCATCATGAAAGAAGGCTGTCCTCACTCAGGTCCGCATGGAGCTGGAGGGGGCGTGGCTTCCAGCTCCGGCTGAAAATCGGGAGATTTTCGGGAGAATATTTGTCCCGGGAGTTTTTTGGGAGAGGCGCTGAATTTCGGTAGTCTCCCGGAAAATTCGGGAGGGTTGGCAAGTATGATCTAAAAAAAAAAAAAGGTATCGACACTATCAACATTCGGCATGTACTGAAATGGACATAATGCGTCCATCTATATCATAATGTTGCGTCAAACTATTCCAATTCCGTTCCAATTCCAATAAACTTTGTTTATCACGTAGGTGTGTGCACTCTCACGCGCATGCGCATTAGCGCCACCCCCCGCGCGCCAGGCGCGCCAGTTGTCAGGACAACCAGGAAAAAGCGTAGCAAAAAAAAAACTTTTCTGAAGCCAACAAACAGTTGAAAGTTTTGAAACTAATATCAATTACACGTAGATGATGTTTGACTTATTATTTTAGTCGCCTGACTTCCGGACGAAAACGAAGGAGCATGTTGCCGAGCCGCCGACGTGGATTTGATGTCGAGGAGGACGTCCACGGCTCCACGTATGAGGGAGACTTTGTCAATGGCCTCAAACACGGC
Organism: Nerophis lumbriciformis; assembly: GCF_033978685.3. NCBI lineage: Eukaryota > Metazoa > Chordata > Actinopteri > Syngnathiformes > Syngnathidae > Nerophis > Nerophis lumbriciformis. The sequence continues at coordinate 42,517,961 of NC_084561.2, read as the reverse complement.
GAGGGAAGATACACCTGGAGGAGTGGAGAGGTAAGATACACCTGGAGGAGTGGAGAGGTAAGATACACCTGGAGGAGTGGAGAGGTAAGATAGAAATAGCTGACTTGGTGGCATTATTATTATGTTTATTTTACTAATAATGATAAAAATAGATTTTACTTATAAAAGCACTTTACATTGAGAAAACAACGTCAAAGTGCTACAGTGTATTAAAAAATAAAAACTAGAACAGCCTAATAGCTAGAACTAGCACGCATATATCTAAAAAAATGTTTTTTTGGAAAAAAAGAAGGGTTTTTAAGCCTTTTTTTAAAAGCATTCACAGTCTGTGGTGCCCTCATGTGGTCAGGGAGAGCGTTCCACAGACTGGGAGCAGCGGAGCAGAAATCCCAGTCTCCCGTTGTTCGTAGCTTTGTCCTCGGGAGGTTGGAGGAGGTTAGCCTGTCCGGAGCTGAGGTGTCGTTAGGGTGACCAGGAGTCCGGATTTTTAATGCCCTGTCCGGCGTCCGGCGCAGCATCAAGCCGGACACGTATTTGTCCTCCTTTTTGAGGCACTAGGCTTGAAGAGCGGAGTTTTTTCATCTTTGCTGGGCTGCAGCGCAATAGCAAATCAAAGACCGTAAAAAATGCCCCAATGCAGTAACGTATTAAATGATTGGCTCAGAGCGGTGTCGGATACAAATCTGCTTATCATTGGTTAAAAAAGTAAACAAGGGTCCATGTGCTGCTGCGGCATGACATTGACAGAAAGTTAGCATCATGCCAAAACGCAAGACCTCGTTTGATTCTGAATGGATAAAAGAACACGAATTTATAACGAAAAGCAGTCGAGACTCATTCCATGGCTTCTGCACACTTTGTCGATGTGATGTCGACGTAAGTAGTCAGGGGAAAGCTGCAATTGAACGGCATGCGGGTACGGATAAACATAAAAGTAATAAACGTGCGGCAGGTACCTCTTCAATGAGGACATTTTTTCGTGAAGTTTCGTCGCCCCTGGATGACAAGATAACCGCTGCGAGCTGTGCAAGGTGTACCATGCTGTAAAGCAGTGGTTCTCAAATGGTACCCTGGGGGTATGTAATGTAATGTAAGTTCATAAACTGAACATCAAATCAAGTAGGCTATTCCATTCATTACCATAAACCCAGAGTTTCCCCCATGCCATGATGGTTTGACCCTCACTAAAATGTCTGTCAAAAAGAACTGTGAAAAGAAATGCAACAATGCAATATTCAGTGTTGACAGCTAGATTTTTTTGTGGACATGTTCCATAAATATTGATGTTAAAGATTTCTTTTTTTGTGAAGAAATGTTTAGAATTAAGTTCCTGAATCCAGATGGATCTCTATTACAATCCCCAAAGAGGGCACTTTAAGTTGATGATTACTTCTATGTGTAGACATCTTTATTTATAATTGAATCACTTGTTTATTTTTCAACAAGTTTTTAGTTATTTTATATATTTTTTTCCAAATAGTTCAAGAAAGACCACTACAAATGAGCAATATTTTGCACTGTTATACAATTTAATAAATCAGAAACTGATGACATAGTGCTGTATTTTACTTCTTTATCTCTTTTTTTCAACCAAAAATCCTTTGCTCTGATTAGAGGGTACTTGAATTAAAAAAATGTTCACAGGGGGTACATCACTGAAAAAAGGTTGAGAACCACTGCTGTAAAGCATCACCAGCCCTACAGAAGTTTAGACTGCGGCATGAAAGTGGACCGGGAGATTTTCAGTGACTAGCCCACAGCTAAAGGGATGGCCTGTGGCCGAACAAAAGCCAAGGCATTGTGCGAGAACGTCATCACTCACTATTCAGTACAGGAACATACCGACTACATAAAAGAAAACAACCTACCCTTTTCCGTGGCAACCGACGCCTCAAATAAAGCAACAAACAAGTGTTTTCCCATTGTGGTAAGGTATTTTCACTTTGATGAAGGCATCCAACATGTCCTGTTGGATTTTTATAGTGACAGCAACGAAACGTCAGAAGCCATAACAAACCAGCTGCTGGCAAAACTTTAGATGTCTGGCTTAGAGGTGAAAAACATGTCTGCATATGCAGCAGACAATGCCAGTGTCAATTGTGGCAAACACAACAGTGTGTATCAGAAGTTGAAACTGAGCCAAAAAGATGTGCTCCCTGCAAACTGTTTGGCCCATATTCTGCATAACGCAACCAGATATGCAGCAAGCAGCCTTGATGTTGATGTGGAACATTTTTTGTGGCATTTTTTTTAAAATTATATATGGTAACTACATTTAAGTCCACACATGTTATGCTTTGTGGCACTCTGCACTTGAAAAGATTCATCTCAGTGGTCACTTTTTGAACACCACAATGTATTGGATGAATACAAATACTGTTAACAAACACTTGACTTTAATATTTTTTCCTATTCAGCCACACAAACATCATCTTTAAACCACTCAAAATTGTACTATAAAAAAGAGTATACCAGAGTCCTATGTACACCATAGTAATTTAATAATATGCCGCATAATGTCCTCCTTTTTGGTGTCATGGAAATGGTCACCCTATCTGGTGTTTATCTAGGTGGATCTTTAAGGAGCCAAGAGTTTTCCACACATAAGCAAAACATCGATATCAACTTTTTGAATAATTGCAAACCCAAATGCTCTCTTTTTTAAAATTGATTTCAAGATAACCTTCAAACTCAAACCCTCAAAAATGTCTCAAAATACTTCCTGTGCTTCTTAATATCCTGAATAATATTAGTGATAATCCCAAATATGATAGATTTACTGTCCAATCGCCCGCCACTTGTCTGACGTCTGTTTGCTATGACGCCGGTTGACTTTCAAAATAAACATCCTTTGTCTTTATAGACATGTCTTTATTCCTGAACAAAGCATGTATTTCAAAGGATTCAACACTGTATCGCACTTACAGCCACAAACACCTCCGCGCGACTCTGACAACTAAAAAAAAAGTGTTATTAAGAAAGCATAAAAATGTTTTACAAACGTATTCATTTGTTTTAGTGTCTTCCGGTTGATTTATTGTGAAAATGTTGTTAAGTCGCCATGGTGCTACACTGCGATGTCAGCTTGATAAGAAGAAAGCCCGGCCAGGGACTCCTCCGAGCCCGGGAGTCGTCGAGCAAAGGCGACAGGGACGCGGCGTCCAGGAGTCTTTCGACGGCTCCAAATATGAGGGCGAGTTTGTAAATGGCCTCAAACACGGCAAGGGAAAATACACTTGGAAAAGTGGGGAGGTAAGTTGAAAAAACTCGCGAGTTTTTTTTTTGTGTTTCTTGTATTGGGGACTCACAAACCAGTAAGGAAAGCAGCTATTGGCTGTCCTAAAAGTCGCTAGAAATCGCTAAGTGACGTCACCTCATTTGCATAATTGATTGCAATGGTTGCTGTCAATAATAATAATAATAGATTTTATTTGTAAAAAGCACTTTACATTGAGTAGACAACCTCAAAGTGCTACAGTGTATTAAAATAAATAAATAAAAAGATACAAAAAATAAAACTAGAACTGCCAAATAGCTAAAACTAGTATGCATATATTTAAAAAAAGTTAAAAAAAAAAAAAAAAAAAGGGTTAAGCCTTTTTTTAAAAGCATCCACAGTCTGTGGTACCCTTAGGTGGTCAGGGAGAGCGTTCCACAGACTGGGAGCAGAAAGCCCAGTCTCCCGTTGTTCGTCAAGAGAGAATAACGTTTTGGGAGGGAAAAAAAGTGAGTTAAAAAAAAACGGTAAGTATGATCAGAGCTGTAAGTAAATTGTTTTATGTTGAGTCTTAGCTTGTTTTCTTAAGATGTAGATGTAAATCAATTAAAACCTTAGAAAATAAAATTTGCTCAAAAGACTGTTACGTGTACAGGAGGAAGGAGACAGCAGGGACGTCGTTTTAGCTCTAGGTTTATTTATTTATAGATATATATTTATATATATAAATATATATATATATATATATATATATATATATAAAGGTTTATTTATGTATATAAATAATATATAAATACAAAATGCAGTGTGTAATTAATCCAAAATGTGTGTGTGTGTGTGTGTGTGACTATGTGTGGGGATTAACTGAACCTCTCACAATATTATGTCAGACCCACTCGATATCCATTGCATTCGGTCTCCCCTAGAGGTCCTCTCCAAGGTTTCTCATAGTCATTCACATCGACGTCCCACTGGGGTGAGTTTTTCCTTGCCCTTATGTGGGCTCTGTACCGAGGATGTCGTTGTGGCTTGTGCAGCCCTTTGAGACACTTGTGATTTAAGGCTATATAAATAAACATTGATTGATTGATTGAACTGAAGCGTGTTACCTGGAAGTGTTGAGCAAGAGGTGCGGAAGTCCAAGGGGGGCAGGGAGTGGGGCAAGACAAGCTCGGAGGTCTGGAGACAGGCAGGAAGTCGGAGGCAAAGTCTGTGTCCAGGCGGGAGGTCGAGATCCAAGAGGCAGCCAGGGAAGCAGAGGGAATACGGGGAGACGAGACACACAGCTCGTGACGCGGGAACGGAGGTAGGCTTAGATGAGCTCGGGCCCTTTGAAGCCGGCGGCGTTTCTGGGCGTTGTTGATAAATGGCTTTCGCTTTGCATAGTAGAGTTTGAACTTGCACTTACGGATGTAGCGACGAACTGTTAGTTACTGACAGTGGTTTTCTGAAGTGCTCCTGAGCCCATGTGGTGATATCCTTTACACACTGATGTCGCTTTTTGATGCAGTACCGCCTGAGGGGATCGAAGGTCCGTAATATCATCGCTTACGTGCAGTGATTTCTCCAGATTCTCTGAACCCTTTGATGATATTACAGAGCGTAGATGGTGAAATCCCTAAATTCCTTGCAATAGCTGGTTGAGAAATGTTGTTCTTAAACAATTTGCTCAGGCATTTGTCGACAAAGTGGTGACCCTCGCCCCGTCCTTGTTTGTGAATGACTGAGCATTTCGTGGAAGCTGCTTTTATACCCAATCATGGCACCCACCTGTTCCCAATTAGCCTGTTCACCTGTGGGATGTTCCAAATAAGTGTTTGATGACCATTCCTCAACTTTCTCAGTCTTTTTTGCCACTTGTGCCAGCTTTTTTGAAACATGTTGCAGGCATCAATTTCCAAACAAGCTAATATTTGCAAAAAATAACAAAGTGTCCCAGTTCGAACGTTAAATATATTGTCTTTGCAGTCTATTCAATTGTATATAAGTTGAAAAGGATTTGCAAATCATTGTATTCTCTTTTTATTTACCATTTACACAACGTGACAACTTCACTGCTTTTGGGTGATGTACATGGAATTATGCTGTGCCGGATGTAAAAATTCAGTCACACTTTTCTAGCGGATACATTTCTCACATTTAGCTCATGTCTCACATTTAACTCACATTTAAGTTTAAATTGAACATTGATTCTAAATGTTAAATCTAAACGTCAAATGTAAATCTTAAATGCAAATTATGTAAATATAAATCTTATATGAGTCCTAAATGTAAATATACATCTAAATATTAAATTTGAATCTAAATGTTAAATATAAACCTTAAAGTCAAAGGTGGGGTAGCACGGTGTAACAGGGGTTGGTGCATGTGCCTCACAATATGAAGGTCCTGGGTTAGATCCCCGTGCTCGGGGTCTTTCTGTGTGGAGTTTGCATGTTCTTTCCCGTGACTGCATGGCTTCCCTCCGGGTACTCCGGCTTTCTCCCACCTCTAAAGACATGCACCTGGGGATAGGTTGATTGGAAACACTTAAATGGTTCCTAGTGTGTGAATGTTGTCTGTCTATCTGTGTTGGCCCTGTGATGAGGTGGCAACTTGTCCAGGGTGTACCCCGCCTTCCACCCGAATGCAGCTGAAATGGGCTCCAGCACCCACTGCGACCCCAAAAGGGACAAGCGGTAGACAATGGATATACAGGTAAAAGCCAGTAAATTAGAATATTTTGAAAAACTTGATTTATTTCAGTAATTGCATTCAAAAGGTGTAACTTGTACATTATATTTATTCATTGCACACAGACTGATGCATTCAAATGTTTATTTCATTTAATTTTGATGATTTGAAGTGGCAACAAATGAAAATCCAAAATTCCGTGTGTCACAAAATTAGAATATTACTTAAGGCTAATACAAAAAAGGGATTTTTAGAAATGTTGGCCAACTGAAAAGTATGAAAATGAAAAATATGAGCATGTACAATACTCAATACTTGGTTGGAGCTCCTTTTGCCTCAATTACTGCGTTAATGCGGCGTGGCATGGAGTCGATGAGTTTCTGGCACTGCTCAGGTGTTATGAGAGCCCAGGTTGCTCTGATAGTGGCCTTCAACTCTTCTGCGTTTTTGGGTCTGGCATTCTGCATCTTCCTTTTCACAATACCCCACAGATTTTCTATGGGGCTAAGGTCAGGGGAGTTGGCGGGCCAATTTAGAACAGAAATACCATGGTCCGTAAACCAGGCACGGGTAGATTTTGCGCTGTGTGCATGCGCCAAGTCCTGTTGGAACTTGAAATCTCCATCTCCATAGAGCAGGTCAGCAGCAGGAAGCATGAAGTGCTCTAAAACTTGCTGGTAGACGGCTGCGTTGACCCTGGATCTCAGGAAACAGAGTGGACCGACACCAGCAGATGACATGGCACCCCAAACCATCACTGATGGTGGAAACTTTACACTAGACTTCAGGCAACGTGGATCCTGTGCCTCTCCTGTCTTCCTCCAGACTCTGGGACCTCGATTTCCAAAGGAAATGCAAAATTTGCTTTCGTCAGAAAACATGACTTTGGACCACTCAGCAGCAGTCCAGCTGGTGTCGGTCCACTCTGTTTCCTGAGATCCAGGGTCAACGCAGCCGTCTACCAGCAAGTTTTAGAGCACTTCATGCTTCCTGCTGCTGACCTGCTCTATGGAGATGGAGATTTCAAGTTCCAACAGGACTTGGCGCCTGCACACAGCGCAAAATCTACCCGTGCCTGGTTTACGGACCATGGTATTTCTGTTCTAAATTGGCCCGCCAACTCCCCTGACCTTAGCCCCATAGAAAATCTGTGGGGTATTGTGAAAAGGAAGATGCAGAATGCCAGACCCAAAAACGCAGAAGAGTTGAAGGCCACTATCAGAGCAACCTGGGCTCTCATAACACCTGAGCAGTGCCAGAAACTCATCGACTCCATGCCACGCCGCATTAACGCAGTAATTGAGGCAAAAGGAGCTCCAACCAAGTATTGAGTATTGTACATGCTCATATTTTTCATTTTCATACTTTTCTGTTGGCCAACATTTCTAAAAATCCCTTTTTTGTATTAGCCTTAAGTAATATTCTATTTTTGTGACACATGGAATTTTGGATTTTCATTTGTTGCCACTTCAAATCATCAAAATTAAATGAAATAAACATTTGAATGCATCAGTCTGTGTGCAATGAATAAATATAATGTACAAGTTACACCTTTTGAATGCAATTACTGAAATAAATCAAGTTTTTCAAAATATTCTAATTTACTGGCTTTTACCTGTATAGTAGTCACATGCCTTGAATTACTGCCGGGTCAAACTCGTTTCGCAAAATAATTAGCGCATGCTTGGCCTTACCGCCGGCTCAGGATTAACGCCGGATCAAACTTGTTTCGCAAAATATTAATTTTATTAGCGCATGTCTGGAATTTTCGCCGGGTCAAACTCGTTTCGCAAAATAATTAGCATATGTCTAGAACTTCCGCCGGGTCAAACTCGTCACGTCATGAGTGACACTTCACCTGTCATCATTTTCAAAAAGGAGGAGGCTGATTTCAATCGTTTGAAATCGCATAAAGGGAAGAAGATTAAGAGCTATTCAGTAGGATTTAAGGACCAAGCTATTGAATATGCTAAAAAGAACAGTAAGCAGCTATGTTTTATTAATATACCGTAGCTGCGTGTGTCAAATATGAGTCATTAAATGACTCCCGCCTCCTGGTGCTAGAGGGCGCTAGTGATCCTTCTTGCGACTACCGGTACTGCAGAAGACCGGTGCTGCAGAAGAAGACAACAAGCAACAAGAGTGAGCAGCGATCGTTTGCTTGCACTTTTAACATGGAGGATTTACATATCTAAAATAAAACAGTTTTCTAAACTGGACTTTCAATCCAAGCAGGAGGTAATAATTAAAGGAATATCTCCATCGAGACAGAGAGACTTTTAAAACTAAAGAAAGATAAGGAAGACTTCTATAAACAAGTTATCGATGCTTTTGATCAGAAGCAGCTGCGCATGGACTTCATTTATAAGTAAAGGTAAGACCATAATAACGTTGTTTTTTTTATTAAATGTGCTTTTCATGATGGTATCCTTACATCACTCAAATTTATAAGCGCAGGCCTAAATTTACCCCAACGCCTTTTGGTAAGCGCAGGAGTGAGAAGAGGTTTTAAATTAATTAGCGCCCCGGCGGCTATTCAAGGAAATACGGTATGTGACGCGTCGACGCACAAAAACGGCGTCGACGTATTTACGTAATCGATGACATCGACTACGTCGACGCGTCGTTTCAGCCTTACTTACCTGTGAGCAAAACACAATTAGCATTATTTGCTGCTTCTTCTGTTTGTAGTTCTATGAGGGCTCGTTCTACAAAGACTACCGACATGGTGATGGAGTCTACTGTTGGCCGTCAGGCCACACATTCATTGGCAAATTTTACCTCAACTGGAGAGAAGGATACGGCCAACAGTTGTTTCCAGATGGGGCCACATTCAAGGTAACCTAAATAATATTCATTTTATAGAGAGTGATGGCTTTGTAGTAATGAACAGCTCTCATTGCCAGGGTTTGTACCAAGCTGACCAGAGGTTCGGTCCAGGTGTGCTTAGTGTGTCGTCAGGACATCAGGATGTGGGTTTTTGGTATGGCAAACATCTGATACAACTCTGTCACACGGCACAAGACAGCTTCCGCCTGAAAGACTTTACTGAATATGCTGACTTCTTGGAGGAAACTACCTCACACTGTCAGAGTCAGGTAAACTACTCATTATATAGAACAATTAGTCCAGTAAATGATCTATTATATTTGCTACTGTGGTGGCATTAGAAGCATGATGTTTTATTGACTCGCTGAAAACAATGCTTCAAAGAACCTATTTTGATTGCAAAATACAGTCGTGGTCAAAAGTTTACATACACTTGTAAAGGACATAATGTCATGGCTCACTTTTTGTTTCATCTGACCACAGAACTTTCCTCCAGAAGGTCTTATCTTTGTCCATGTGGTGTCAGATGAAACAAAAATTGAGCTGTTTGGCCACAATACCCAGCAATATGTTTGGAGGAGAAAAGGAACACCATGCCTACCGTCAAGCATGGTGGTGGTAGTATTATGCTCTGGGCCTGTTCTGCTGCCAATGGAACTGGTGCTTTACAGAGACTAAATGGGACAATGAAAAAGGAAGATTACCTCCAAATTCTTCAGGACAAGCTAAAATCATCAGCCCGGAGGTTGGGTCTCGGGCGCAGTTGGGTGTTCCAACAGGACATCAGGCACATAAACAATAAGAAGATCTGATAGCTCAGTTAAAAGCTAATTTTATTACCTTGTGGAGGGGGGCGTGGCCTGCAGGCCTGCCACGGAACGGGGTGTGCAAGGTCCGGCCTCGAAGAAAGTGACAGGTGAGTGGATGGCCCAGGTGGGCCTTGTTATCTAATAATAATAATAATAATAATAACTTGGATTTATATAGCGCTTTTCTAAGTACCCAAAGTCGCTTTACATGTAGAACCCATCATTCGTTCACACCTGGTGGTGGTAAGCTACTTTCATAGCCACAGCTGCCCTAGGGTAGACTGACGGAAGCGTGGCTGCAATTTGCGCCAACGGCCCCTCCGACCACCACCTATCATTCATCATTCAATTCACCGGTGTGAGTGGCACCGGGGGCAAAGGGTGAAGTGTCCCGCCCAAGGACACAACGGCAGCGATTTTTGGATGGTAAGAGGCGGGGAGCGAACCTGCAACCCTCAGGTTTCCGGCACGGTTGCTCTACCCACTACGCCATGCCGCCCCACATGTTGCCTTCATTAGCAGCAGCCGGTATGAGATACGCTTTAGGAGCTGGAGTGGGAGCGAGAGACGGGCGCAGAAGAGCATTTGGCTGAAAAGCAAAACACTAGCACATTGTGATGGAAATAAAACAGTGTTGTGACCCTGATCCGGGCTCTAGTGACAGTGTTTGGTGGTCCGAGGAACCCACGAGAGGGCAACCTCCACAATTTGGCGCCCAACAAGCCAGACCACCTAAGGAGATGGAAGCCGACCCCCTGACGGCTTTGTCGAACATTCTCATCGACAGCTGGAGGCGGTCCGCCAACAAGTGGCCCAGCAGAGCCAAATCCTGCAGGCGCTGGCGGACCGGGTGGGAGCGGCACCGCCAACATCAGCGTCCGTCTCTCGCTCTCTCGCTCCCACTCCAGCTCTAACAGCGTGTCTTAACCCGGCTGCTGCTAATTAAGGTGACAGGTGATTAAATAACAAGGTCCACCTGGGCCGTCCACTCACCAGTCGCTGTCTTTGAGGCCTGTCCTGGCACACCCCCTTCCGCGGCAGGCCCGCAGGCCACGCCCCCCTCCACAGTTGTTGTTGGAACTGGAGTGGGAGCCAGAGAGAGACACAGAGGCAGAAAAACATTTGGCTGGAAAGCAAAAGACTGGCACTATTGTATGACAATAAAACAGTGTTATACTCTGAATCCCAGGCTCTCTTGGCAGTGTGTGGTGGTCTGCAGAACCCACTAGAGCAGTGTTTTTCAACCTTTCCTGAGCCAAGGCACATTTTTTGCGTTGAAAAAATCTCGAGGCACACCACCAGCAGAAAACATAAAAAAATTAAACTCAGCAGCTGATATTGACAATAAAAAGTAATTCTCGCAATTGTTGGGTAGGACTTTAAAGCATAACCAAGCATGCATCACTATAGCTCTTGTCTCAAAGTAGGTGTACTGTCACCACCTGTCACATCACCCTCTGACTTATTTGAAGTTTTTAGTGTTTTCCTGTGTGTAGTGTTTTAGTTTTTGTCTTGCGCTCCTATTTTGGTGGCTTTTCCTGTTTTGTTGGTATTTTCCTGTAGAAGTTTCATGTCTTCCTTTAACGCTATTCCCCGCATCTACTTTGTTTTAGCAATCAAGACTATTTAAGTTGTGTGGGCGCTATCCTTCTTTGTGGGGACATTGTTGATTGTCATGTCATGTACGGATGTACTTTGTGGACGCCGTCTTTGCTCCATACACAGTAAGTCTTTGCTGTCGTCCAGCATTCTGTTTTTGTTTACTTTGCAACCAGTTCAGTTTTAGTTTCATTTTGCATAGCCATGCCTAAGCTTCAATGGCTTTTCTTAGCACATACTTGCCAACCTTGAGACCTCCGATTTCGGGAGGTGGGGGGTGGGGGCATGGTCGGGGGTGGAGCGGGGTGTGGTTGGGGGTGCGGTTAAGAGGGGAGGAGTATATTTACAGCTAGAATTCACCAAGTCAAGTATTTCATACATATATATATATATATATATATATATATATATATATATACATCCTGAAATCATGCAAACAAAACTGTGTTTAGATAATTGATACTTCAAACTTGCATAAATAAATATTAAGGAATATAACATAACTTGGCTTCTGAGAGCTTCAAAATGTAATGAATAAAATGCTAAAGTTGTTGATAAACAAGCAATTATTTTAATAATTAAATATGGTCATTTTAAATGAATTATTATGATAATTCAAAATCAATTATTTCAAATATGTTTATTTTAATGTATAATTCTATGGCTGGATGTAATAAGGAGTCAGGAAAAAATACAAAGAAAAATACAATTAATTTTGATGTTTTTAGCAAAATATAGTAAATATGTATTTTTTTAATTTTTAAAAAAATTAATAAATATATTTATTTTTAGGTAAGATAAACATAATAATACAATTTATCTCTAGTCTGGATGATCTAGTTCTTGTCACCCTGTTGTCCTCCCGTCATGAAAAAAGGCTGTCCTCACTCAGGTCCGCATGGAGCTGGAGGGGGCGTGGCCTCCAGCTCCGGCTGAAAATCGGGAGAATATTTGTCCCGGGAGTTTTTCGGGAGAGGCGCTGAATTTCGGGAGTCTCCCGGAAAATTCGGGAGGGTTGGCAAGTATGTCTTAGCAGCACTCGCCTTTTGTTTATTTTTGGTTTAAGCGTTAGATACCTTTTTACCTGCACTCTGCCTCCCGCTGTCGTCTGCATATTGTGATCATGACAAACATCTACAAAGCAATTAGCTACCTGCTGCCACTTACTGATATGGAAGAGTATTACACGGTTACTCTGACAAGCTCTAGACAGCACCAACACTCAACAACGGCGCATTTGCAGATTATAATTACCGGTTTTCAAAAAATATTTTTAACACAATTAGGTGAAATTACATCATCTCCCACGGCACACCAGACTGTATCTCACAGTGGTCACGGCACAGTGGTTGAAAAACACCGCACTAGAGGGCAACCTCCACATACCTATTCTGTGTTATATGTGTTTTATGTTGCACGATTGCAACAAGAAAAATTCCTAGTTTGTGAACCCGTTCTCTAACAATGGCAATAAAAACTATTCTGATTCTGACAATGACCCCAAACCAGGGGTGTAACGGTACGTGTATTTGTATTGAACCCTTTTGGTCCTGGGGTTTCGGTTGGGTTCGGAGGTGTACCGTACGAGTTTCCCCATGGACATATTAGGTAGCGTACCGCACGTTGTGTAAACAATGCACACCGAGGCACAACACACAGCATGCTAGCAGCTAACAGGCTAGGATAGACTTACCATACGTCCTCTTTTCACCGGACATGTCCTCTTTTGCGGAGCTGTCAGGGCGGAGTTTCTTAAATGCCTCAAATGTCCGGCATTTTGAGTTAGTATTTTCAATGTACGTTCAGGGTTAAGAAGGGGTTAAAAACAAAACAAACAGCAGCATTGGTGAGGGAGGGGCAGAGACAGAGAGAGAGAGAGAGTTATGATAAACGCGCATGCGTCGCCAGGCTCTTCTTTTTATCCATAGATTTATCACATTTAATTTTTTATTATCTATAGCAGGGGTGTCAAAAGTGTGCCATTTGCGGCCCACAGCTAATGTTTTAAAGGCCCACGGCACATTCTAAAAATACTATTAAAATAAACAAAAACATAACAAAAGTGAAATAAAAAAGCTTAAAGGTGAAATGTAATTTAGAAAAAGTTGCAATGTTGACTAATAAAACAAAGCTGTTCTTTTTTCTTTGAAACTTTCATTGCTCAAAACATAATATTGAATCAAAATCAATGTTATTATGAATTATTGACCTATCCAAGGTTCCCATTACTTCACATCAAATATTACACTAAGAACAATATTTTTGGTGGAAGATTTTGCAAATTTGGTAAATAAATAACCAAAAAAATGTATATTTTGTTGTTTTCTTACTGTACCCAAAATGAACCGGACCGTGACCTCTAAACTGAGGTACGTACCAAACCAACATTTTTGTGTACCGTTACACCCCTACCCCAAACACACGTCAAAAGTGGTAAAGGAATGGCTAAATCAGGCTAGAATGAAGGTTTTAGAATGGCCTTCCCAAAGTCCTGACTTAAACAAAAATTCAAGCAGAAGCTTGTGGATGGCTACCAAAAGCGCCTTATTGCAGGTAAACTTGCCAAGGGACATGTAAGCAAATATTAACATTGCTGTTTGTATACTTTTGACCCAGCACATTTGCTCACATTTTCAGTAGACCCATAATAAATTCATAAAAGAAGCAAACTTCATGAATGTGTTTTGTGACCAACAAGTATGTGCTCCAATCACTACATCACATGGGTGTCAAACTCTGGCCCGCAGGCCAAATTTAATGTAATTTCACTTGGCCCTTGAGGCGATATCAAAGTAACACTAAAGCTGGCCCGCCGATTATACAGGTAAAAGCCAGTAAATTAGAATATTTTGAAAAACTTGATTTATTTCAGTAATTGCATTCAAAAGGTGTAACTTGTACATTATATTTATTCATTGCACACAGACTGATGCATTCAAATGTTTATTTCATTTAATTTTGATGATTTGAAGTGGCAACAAATGAAAATCCAAAATTCCGTGTGTCACAAAATTAGAATATTACTTAAGGCTAATACAAAAAAGGGATTTTTAGAAATGTTGGCCAACTGAAAAGTATGAAAATGAAAAATATGAGCATGTACAATACTCAATACTTGGTTGGAGCTCCTTTTGCCTCAATTACTGCGTTAATGCGGCGTGGCATGGAGTCGATGAGTTTCTGGCACTGCTCAGGTGTTATGAGAGCCCAGGTTGCTCTGATAGTGGCCTTCAACTCTTCTGCGTTTTTGGGTCTGGCATTCTGCATCTTCCTTTTCACAATACCCCACAGATTTTCTATGGGGCTAAGGTCAGGGGAGTTGGCGGGCCAATTTAGAACAGAAATACCATGGTCCGTAAACCAGGCACGGGTAGATTTTGCGCTGTGTGCAGGCGCCAAGTCCTGTTGGAACTTGAAATCTCCATCTCCATAGAGCAGGTCAGCAGCAGGAAGCATGAAGTGCTCTAAAACTTGCTGGTAGACGGCTGCGTTGACCCTGGATCTCAGGAAACAGAGTGGACCGACACCAGCAGATGACATGGCACCCCAAACCATCACTGATGGTGGAAACTTTACACTAGACTTCAGGCAACGTGGATCCTCTAATTTTGTGACACACGGAATTTTGAATTTTCATTTGTTGCCACTTCAAATCATCAAAATTAAATGAAATAAACATTTGAATGCATCAGTCTGTGTGCAATGAATAAATATAATGTACAAGTTACACCTTTTGAATGCAATTACTGAAATAAATCAAGTTTTTCAAAATATTCTAATTTACTGGCTTTTACCTGTAGATGTTCAAATGTGGGACAGCATTGAACTCATTCCAATAAATATCTTTCAATGTTACCATTCAAGCTTGTCTATATCCTTCATGTCCGCAGATAGAAACAGAAGAAGGCTGGCTGCTTGAAGACAAAGATATTGCCCTCTCCCCGGATATTGAGAGGTATTCTATAAATGGTGACCACCTACCATTGCCCCCAGGGCGCAGAAGAGAGTTTGACCAACATTTTTATGGAAAGCTGTGGGAGCCGGATGAGCACGAGTACCAAGGCTACAAACGAGACCCACATGCTGATCTGTCCACACGAGCCCGAATGCTGTTGCACATTCACAAACACAGGTCAGATAAATCTAAATAAAGTTGGGAAAGATTTGAAAAACAATATAGTAGTGTGTTGGAATATTTATATTTGTTGTGTTTCTCTCAAGACAACAGGCTGAACATTTAGACTGGAATGTTTCAGCAATTCTTTCATTAGAAAGGGACCGTTTTGGACCGAAAGGAGCCTTGGAAGTGGCGTCCGAGCTGTTGATCCACCAGGCTACCAGAGGAGAACGACAGGCTGTTATGAAGATTCTTACTGATGGCATTATTCACCCTGATGTGGCAGATTTCCAGGGACACACTGCACTGATAGCTGCCACGGTAAAAACACTATGAACTAGAGATGCGCGGATAGGCAATTATTTCATCCGCAACCGCATCACAAAAGTCGTCAACCATCCGCATCCACCCGAACTAACATTTAATCAAAACCGCACCCGCCCGTTGTTATATATCTAATATAGACGATGCAAGGCATTAGTGAGGTTATAAAGCTTTTGCCTGTTAAAGAAAGGAGACTGATCCAATGCAGCAGAGACATTCAATGCGTATCACGCTGTCACGGCCCAGACGCACACCAGTGCGCAATCATCTGGGAGCCGCGCTGAGCGCACCTCCAAGCGCGCTGGCGCCACTCAAACTGCTGCAGGCAGCTGCGTTCTATCTTGTTTTAACATCCTGTGGCACTCTTCTGGGATCACGGCGGACGAAACTGCTCATGCTCAGGGTGTTTGTGGAGGTTCGGGGTTTTGCACAAATGTGATGCACCATGTTAGATGTCCCGGTTTTGTGACTGTCGTAGACATAAACAGCGTCGCAGCTCTTGCAAATCACGTAGCCAGCATTACTCTCATCCTGATTTACAACCTCATAAAAACGAGTCCACGCTGAACTTTTCTGGCCTTTTTTTCCCCTGGTCTTTAGTATTCCCTTTTTTAGTTTGTCGCGTACCACGTTTGCTGCCGGCGTTGCCATCTCTTTTTTTTTTCTTCTTCTGTTGTGGCATATGCTGCAGGTGCCTGCTTGTTTTTCGTATGTGGGTAACAACATTTAACTATGTATATATATTTCCCAATTGGTTTAACTGCCACCCGCCTGAATCTATTTAAAATCTAATTTTTTTTAATTTCAACCGCCCGACCCGACCCGCGGATAATATCTAATTTTTTTTAATTTCAACCGCCCGACCCGCGGATAATCCGCGGACTCCGCGGTTGTGTCCGCAAACCGCGCATCTCTACTATGAACCTATTTTGTTTACTCATGAACAGGAGCGTCAAAGTGGAGGGATAAGTGAGGATGTTGGGGTGCGGTGGGTTAGGGGGGCTGGGCTTTTGTAAAGTTTGAAAAAATGTTATGGATAAATTGAAATCATGAATGTTAATTATAAAAGAAATATAACCGTAGAACAGGGTCATTACGTCGATCGCGATCTACCGGTCGATCTCGGAGGGTGTGTCAGTCGATCACCAGCCAGGCATTAAAAAAATAGTCCTAAAAATGAGCGATCATAAATCTTCACTATGACGTCACTTTCGTCACTTGATTGACATCCACGGCACCCGAGGGTCTTCTGAGATGACGCTGGCTGCTGCCAGCTCATTAAAATTACCGACTGGAAGGCGAGAAACACTTTATTTCAACAGACTCTGGCGCCGTACCTGTCGTCAAAACTCCAAAGACCGACTGCACAATAAAAGCTCTGCTTCATCCTGCCTGCGCTAACAAAATAAGAGTCTCAGAAAGCTGGCGTGCACAAGCTAGCAAGCTACGGAGTTTGCCGACAATGTATTTCTTGTAAAGTGTATACAAAGGAGTACGGAAGCTGGACAAATAAGATGCCAAAAACCAACCACTTTCATGTGGTATTGGACAGAAAGGAGGACTTTTTTTCTCCTCCATTCGAAAATGCGGACGTTATCATCACCACTGTCTGATTCCAATCAATGCAAGTCATCACAATCAGGTAATACACCAACTTATATTCTTGTCTTCATGAAAGAAAATAATCTATATGTGTTAAACATGCTTGTATTATCTTTAACCACCTTTAAGTTGTTAACAATATTAACTATGTGTTAAACATGCTTGTTTTATCTTTAACCACCTTTAAGTTGTTAACAATATTAACTATTTGTGTTAAAGATGCTTGTATTATTTTTAACCACCTTTAACTTGTTAACAATATTAACTATATGTGTTAAACATGCTTGTATTATCTTTAAACACCTTTAACTTGTTAACAATATTAACTATATGTATTAAACATACTTGTATTATCATTAAACACCTTTAATGTATTAACAATATTAACTATATGTGTTAAACATGCTTGCATTATCATTAAACACCTTTAACTTGTTAACAAAAACATATATTTCATAAATAAGTAATTATATTATATGAATGAGGTAGATCCCCACGACTTGATCAATGGAAAAGTAGCTCGCCTGCAGAAAAAGTGTGAGCACCCCTGCCGTAGAAGGTCAAAGGTTGCTTGAATCAAATTAAGAACGAACAATCTACACCCACTATCAAAAGCATACTTGCCAACCCTCACGATTTTCCCGGGAGACTCCCGAATTTCAGTGCCTCTCCCAAAAATCTCCCGGGGCAACCATTCTCCCGAATTTCTCCCGATTACCACCCGGACAACTATGTTGGGGGCGTGCCTTAAAGACCAACTGAAATGCGATTTTCTTGTTTAAACGGGGATAGCAGGTCCATTCTATGTGTCATACTTGATCATTTCGCGATATTGCCATATTTTTGCTGAAAGGATTTAGTAGAGAACATCGACGATAAAGTTCGCAACTTTTGGTCGCTGATAAAAAAGCCTTGCCTGTACCGGAAGTAGCAGACGAGTAGCGTGACGTCACAGGTTGTGGAGCTCCTCACATCTGCACATTGTTTACAATCATGGCCACCAGCAGCGAGAGCGATTCGGACCGAGAAAGCCACGATTTCCCCGTTAATTTGAGCGAGGATGAAAGATTTGTGGATGAGGAAAGTGAGAGTGAAGGACTAGAGGGCAGTGGGAGCGATTCAGATAGGGAAGATGCTGTGAGAGGCGGGTGGGACCTGATATTCAGCTGGGAATGACTAAAACAGTAAATAAACACAAGACATATATATACTCTATTAGCCACAACACAACCAGGCTTATATTTAATATGCCACAAATTAATCCCGCATAACAAACACCTCCCCCCTCCCGTCCATATAACCCGCCAATACAACTCAAACACCTGCACAACACACTCAATCCCACAGCCCAAAGTACCGTTCACGCACGTACGGGCAAACGATCAAATGTTTGGAAGCCGCAGCTGCATGCGTACTCACGGTACCGTGTCTGCGCATCCAACTCAAAGTCTTCCTGGTAAGAGTCTCTGTTGTCCCAGTTCTCCACAGGCCAATGGTAAAGCTTGACTGTCATCTTCCGGGAATGTAAACAATGAAACACCGGCTGTGTTATCCGGCACAACAGTCAGGGGTTGCATTCTACGGCGGGGGTGCGTTATCCGGCACAACACCTGCCGCAATACACCGCTTCCCACCTACAGCTTTTGTTCTTTGCTGTCTCCATTGTTCATTGAACAAATTGCAAAAGATTCACCAACACAGATGTCCAGAATACTGTGGAATTTTGCGATGAAAGACGACTTAATAGCTGGCCACCATGCTGTCCCAAAATGTCCTCTACAATCCGTGACGTCACGCGCAGGCGTCATCATACCGAGACGTTTTCAGCAGGATATTTCGCGCGAAATTTAAAATTGCACTTTAGTAAGCTAACCCGGCCGTATTGGCATGTGTTGCAATGTTAAGATTTCATCATTGATATATAAACTATCAGACTGCGTGGTCGGTAGTAGTGGCTTTCAGTAGGCCTTTAAAGGCACTGCCTTTAGCGTCCTCTCTCACCTGAAACCTTTACCCCTTAACAGCCGCATGCTGTCCAGGCGTCCGCTTTTCCTCCATATAAACAGCGTGCCGGTCCAGTCTCATAATAATGAAGCGTTGGACGGGTTTAACAATGGTCTATACTCGAAGATGTCAAGGAATGCTGACACGTTGTATGATCTTTTAACTGGTTTATTGATAACGTTAATTTCAAGCACACACACAAACACACACACACACACACACAAGTGAATGCAAGCATACTTGGTCAATAGCCATGCAGGTCACACTGAGGGTGGCCGTATAAACAACTTTAACACTGTTACAAATATGCGCCACACTGTGAACCCACACCAAACAAGAATGACAAACACATTTTGGGAGAACATCCGCACCGTAACACAACAGAACAAATACCCAGAACCCCTTGCAGCACTAACTCTTTCGGGACGCTACAATATACACCCCCTGCTACCACCTCAACCCCGCCCCCCCAACCCCGTCCACCTCAACCTCCTCATGCTCTCTCAGGGAGAGCATGTCCCAAATTCCAAGCTGCTGTTTTGAGGCATGTTAAAAAAAATAATGCACTTTGTGACTTCAATAATAAATATGGCAGTGCCATGTTGGCACTTTTTTTCCATAACTTGAGGTGATTTATTTTGGAAAACCTTGTTACATTGTTTAATGCATCCAGCGGGGCATCACAACAAAATTAGGCATAATAATGTGTTAATTCCACGACTGTATATATCGGTATCGGTTGATATCGGAATCGGTAATTATATCGGAATATCGGATATCGGCAAAAAAGCCATTATCGGACATCTCTAGGAAAAACAAAATCTTGTTGTGGGATTTTTGGTCAAAGTTATGTTTAAGTTTTGCAGCTCATTGCAAATAACTCTGGTCCATTCAAACATTCTGAATTAAAGTCTGAAACAAGGGCGTTATTATGTGTTAAAGACAGGGGGAGACTTAACCCCCTGGTGACTAATAATAATCATAATAATAATAATAATAATGTATTATAAATATTATCCACTGATGATAATCCTACATGGAAAAGCTAATCTTTAAAAACTTCACAGGTTTTAAAGTAAATAATGACAGGTTAAATCCATCCATTTTCTGCCGCTAGTCCCTTTTGGGGTGGCGGGGGGTGCTGGAGCCTATCTCAGCTGCATTGGGGCGGTAGGCGGGGTACACCCTGGCCAACACAGATAGATGATTATTCAAATTCATATTCTGGCCAATACATTTGGCCAGAATATGTATACAACATATATTTGTTGACTTTTTGTAAAAATTCAAACATTTTAATAAAACTACACTAAATTGTTTCTAAGTTGTATATGTTACAGATTTGTTAATACCATTTTTTACATGTGTTTTTAAAAAGATTTTTTAACCAAATCCATGCAGTAATTAGTAATTTAGTTCATGTAAACATACTAAGTGTTTGTATGTAGGGTGAGGCAAAGTTGAATTTAGGGTGAGATTGCGACCCCTCAGGAGTTTTGTGTACAATTTGGTGCTACGCCCCTGCTCAGGAATGGTTATTTAAACTTGGATTGTTATTTGTTGTCATGTGCCGATGGACTAAGTTTGTCATGTTGTTTTTCAGGTAAACTGCCACAACGATGTAGTCCAGCTGTTGTTAGACATGGGTGCCGACATTGACAAGCTAAATAACGAGGGGATGTCGGCCTTAGCTGTATGTCACGTTCTCTACTATCCCATTCAGTCTCTTTGCACGCTTGCCGGACTTACACCCAAAGCTCAGGTAAGACTCTCCCTTCTGTGTTTTCTTTCAATAGAGTACGCTCATAAACATTACCGTATTTTCCGCACCATAAGCCGCCCTGGGTTAAAAGCCGCGCCTTCAATGAACGGCATATTTCAAAACTTTGTCCACCTATAAGACGCCCCGTGTTATAAGCCGCATCTAACTGCGCTAAAGGAATGTCAAAAAACCAGTCGGATAGGTCAGTCAAACTTTAATAATATATTAAAAACCAGCGTGATGTGGGCGCGCATGGAGTCGTATATCTACATGGACGGAGCTGCGTGAAAAAAGCCACCCGGCCTCTTCGCGTAAACTTACCTTAACCACTCGCTCATCTTTTCTTCATCCATCCATCCCTTCGAGTTAGCTTTTATGATGACGCCGGCTGGAAAGGTCTCTTTTGGCAAGGTCTTCCTTTTGAATATCACCATGGGTGGAAGTTTCTGGCCATTAGCATGGCAAGCTAGAACCACAGTGAAGGATGACTTCTCATTCCCTGTGGTGCGAATATTCACCGTACGTGCTCCCGTTGTATCCACAGTGCGGTTCACAGGAATATCAAAAGTCAGTGGAACCTCGTCCATGTTGATAATGTTCTCTGGCCGGATCTTTTTTTCAGCTATCTTGTTTTTACAATATGCACGGAAAGTAGCCAGCTTTTCTTGAAAGTCTTTAGGCAGTTGCTGTGAAATAGTAGTCCGTGTGCGGATGGAGAGATTGCGTCTTTTCATGAACCGGAAACCTGTCGCTTAGTAGGAGCCATATTGTGGTCTTTACAGATGTAAACACACAAAGGAAATGAAACGTAATATCCGCGCGCTTCTTCTTCTTCTACGGGGGCGGGTGGTTGCTTACAGTAGAAGAAGAAGCGCTTCCTGTTCTATGGGGGCGGGTGCTTACCTTGGCGGTTGCTTGCGTAGAAGAAGAAGCACTTCCTCTTCTACGGGGAAAAAAGATGGCGGCTGTTTACCGTAGTTGCGAGACCTAAACTTTATGAAAATGAATCTTAATATTAATCCATATATAAAGCGCACCGGGTTATAAGCCGCACTGTCAGCTTTTGAGTAAATTTGTGGTTTTTAGGTGCGGCTAATAGTGCGGAAAATACGGTATATATATTTCCGAATTGGTTCAACCGCCAACCGCCCGATCTATTTAAAATCTATTTTTTTCGTCATGTCACCCGCCCGACCCGCGGATTATCCGCGGACTCCGCGGTTGTGTCCGCAAACCGCGCATCTCTAATAGGCACACATCTGACTGTGTGCTATAGCATGGCAGTGTGAAAATCACGTCAAAGAAACCAAAGACAAGGCAAAAAATTGATCAAAAATCAGTTACACTTAACATTCCCAATAGAAAAGGGATGTCTATAATTGACCTTATCACAGTACATACAAAATGAAGGACAGCACAGTAGGGCTGTCTTCACTTACGATTTTCATATTAAAACCCCATTCATTCAATTATGCCCATAGGCGACGACCTAATTTAACCTCTTAAGGCCCAAGCTGTTTGTTTACATGCTTTTTTTTTTTTTTTCTCTTTGCTATTTGGGCTTATTGGACCCTAATTAGAATAAAAACTAAGAATCATCTTTTGATATGATGCACTTAGTCCATAAGTACACAAACGTGTACTTCATGTTTAGTGACATGCTAATTCTTATTTTTACACTTTTTTTTTTTTCAAATTCCATTGTATGTTACACTCTTCTGACACCACCAGATGGCAGTATAAGTGTCCACATAAGTGGCCATAAGACCCAATTCAGTAGTGTACACAATTTTGGAAATAAGAGCTAAAAGGTGCTGTCCACGCATGTGGCCACTAAGCCTTTAGAAAGTAGTCACAACACTCAAATCAGTCTTGTACTGATTGTTGTTGTTGTTTACCACTGTCTCATCAGATCAGCCCGGTGGATTCCCCTATATACTTCACTTACACTAAGCGATTAAAAAGACAAGTAAGAACCACAAGTGAGGACAGCAAATCGGAAGAAGACGCAGATCAGATAATAACAGATTTTTCTGAGGCTGAAGGGAGTGATAAGGATGACGACGAAAGCGAAGAAGAACAAATGCAGCTTTCCGAATTGTCCATTCAGGTGAAGGATGACGACTTCATACTCGGTACTGTGAAGTGGAAAAAATATTCATCCGGAAATGTTGAGGTACAGAGCAATAACTAATTAACATAACCTAAATGCTGCAATTGTCTATTCTTCTAGCCACAACCTGTGCGTTGATTTCCATACCTATATGCTGTTTTACTTATAGCTTTCTTTGCAGCAAGGTAGTAACCAGAACCTGACTCCAGCACATTCATTTGCCTCTACCAGTTCCGTGTACAGCTTCCACATAGAAGTCACGGAGGAAGTTTTGCAGCATGCAGCTGAAGCTCTGAGTCACACCGGCTTTAATCAGCGCTGTGCTACTCAGGAGACTGTACGGAAAATGGCTTCTATGAAGTTTATGTAAGCCACACCAGTTCCGCTTTCCATGTATTTTCTGTTTTTTGCCTTTTTGTGTATTCATAAAAATGCATTTCAGGCACCGTGTCCGTTTGACCACCATGAATCTGCTTTTGGATCAGGGAGCTGACCCTAATGTATGCAGAGTGCCCTTACCTGTCCTCTTTTTGGCCATCATGGCAGCAGATACTGAGACTGTCAAGAAGCTTCTACTCGGTGGAGCGCGGACGGATATCTCTCTCTCACCAAAGGTGGCCTTCCAGCAATCTCCCATCTTTAAAATGTGTTTACTTTCACAAATATTATTAGGGCCCGCCATGGCCCATTGCAAAAGGACTCCCACAGGGAGTCCTTATGCAATGGGACATAAGGACCTATTGTTCTTCTAAGGTTTTATTATTAGGGCCCGCACGGCCCATTGCAAAAGGACTCCCACAGGGAGTCCTTATGCAATGGGACATAAGGACCTATTGTTCTTCTAAGGTTTTATTATTAGGGCCCGCACGGCCCATTGCAAAAGGACTCCCACAGGGAGTCCTTATGCAATGGGACATAAGGACCTATTGTTATTCGATCGTTTTTTCTTTCTTATTAGGGCCCGCCATGGCCCATTGCAAAAGGACTCCCACAGGGAGTCCTTATGCAATGGGACATAAGGACCTATTGTTATTCGTCCGTTTTATTATTATTCTTTATTCTTCCGCCGCCACAACAAACTGTAATTTGACCCACTTAACATGCTTCAAAACTCACCATATTTGACCCACACATCAGGACCTGCGAAAATTACCTTTTTTTAAAAAAACCGAACCCCAAAAATCAAAATTGCGCTCTAGCGCCCCCTAGGAAAAAAAAAAACAGACTGCCTGTAACTCCCACTAGGAAGGTCGGAGAGACATGAAACAAAAACCTCTATGTAGGTCTGACTTAGACCTAGTTCTCATAATTGTATGTCTTCGGGCTAAAATCAACAGGAAGTTGGCAATTCCCCCTTCAATACAAAAAAGTACTAAAAACAGTCACTTTTTTCTCTTTGAGCTGTATTTTGACCCCCTTAACATGCTTCAAAACTCACCGAACTGAACACACACATCAGGACTGGCTATAACTGTGATCTAATGAAAAAACCTAACCCCAAATCCAAAAATTGTGCTCTACAGCAATTTTTGAATAAAACTGATAAAAAACTGCTCCTGGGAAGAAAAACATTACAAAACTGCCTGTAACTCCCACTGGGAAGGTCGGAGAGACATGAAACAAAAACCTCTATGTAGGTCTCACTTAGACCTACATTTCATAAATTGACAACCCCCAGCAAAAATCAACAGGATGTTTGTTATTCCCCCTTCAAAACAAAATTTTTGTACAAACCGGTCACCTTTCTTCAAAATCTATCTCCTCTGAGCGCGTTTGTCGTTTCGCCTTCAAACTAACACAGGTGAGTGATACAACCCTTGTGATTAAAAGTATAGATGGGATTTGTAATACCTGCTCCGGTTTTGATTTTATGACCCTTCAAAGACCCGCTGCACTGATGCTCCTGCGGTGCTGTTTTTTTAAGATGGCTGCTCAAAAGCAGGAAGCACCAACGTGCCCACACAATGCAGACAAGGTAGGTACACTAGACAAAAGTCTTGGGACACTTCAGACTACAAGTAGACAAAAGTATTGGGACACTTAGGACTAGCACCTGCCAAATACGCGGGCCCGAACAACGCTGCTTGCAGCTTTAATATTTGTTTGTTATTGTTGTACATTGAGGTCATATAAGTAAGACAATTGATTGATTGATTGAAACTTTTTTAGTAGATTGCACAGTACAGTACATATTCTGTACAATTGACCACTAAATGGTATCACCCCAATAAGTTTTTCTACTTGTTTAAGTCAATCCACGTTAATCAATTCATGGTAAAAACCGACAAAAGTTCAGGTATTGTCATTGACACACAAATGATAAAAATTTGGAAAGTCTTCACTAGAGATGTCCGATAATGTTTTTTTTGCTGATATCCGATATTGTCCAACTCTTAATTACCGATACCCAGAGGTGGGTAGTAACGCGCTACATTTACTCCGTTACATCTACTTGAGTAACTTTTGGGATAAATTGTACTTCTAAGAGTAGTTTTAATGCAACATACTTTTACTTTTACTTAAGTATATTTATAGAGAAGGAACGCTACTTTTACTCCGCTACTTTTATCTACATTCAGCTCGCTACTAATTTTTATCGATCTGTTAATGCACGCTTTGTTTGTTGTGGTCTGTCAGACAGACCTTCAAAGTGCCTGCCTTACTGGTGACGTTTCACTTCGTTCCACCAATCAGATGCAGTCACTGGTGACGTTGGACCAATCAAACAGAGCCATGCGGTCACATGACCTGACTTAAACAAGTTGAAAAACGTATTGGGGTGTTACCATTTAGTGGTCAATTGTACGGAATATGTACTGTACTGTGCAATCTAATAATAAAAGTTCCAATCAACCAATCAATCAAAAGTGTGAAGGAAAAAAGATACTTTTTTATTTCAACCGGACATCCCGTCAAAAGCCTAAAGACTGACCGCACATGAGGACGTTCCTGTCTTCACAATAAAAGTGCCGCTCCAGCGCGCCTGCGCTTTCAAAACAAGAGTCTCCGAAAGCCAAACAAGCTAGCAAGCTAAGGAGTTTGACGCCTATATATTTCTTGTAAAGTGTATAAAAACGAATATGGAAGCTGGACAAATAAGAAGCCAAAAACCAACCACTTTCATGTGGTATTAGGCAGAAAGGAGGAACTTTTCTTCTCCTCCATTTGAAAACGTGGACGTTATCATCACTACTGTCTGATTCCAATCAATGCAAGTCATCAGAATCAGGTAATACACCAACTTATATTCTTGTCTTCATGAAAGAAAGGAATCTATATGTTAAACATGCATGTATATTCATTAAAACACCTTTAACATGTAAACAAAAACAGCAAAATAAATACATATAAATTATATACTGTATATATCAATGTATATGTATGTATATATATATATATATATATATATATATATATATATATATATATATATATATATATATATGATATGAGTGTGTATGTTACTCATCAGTTACTCAGTACTTGAGTAGTTTTTTCACAACATACTTTTTACTTTTACTCAAGTAAATATTTGGGTGACTACTCCTTACTTTGACTTGAGTAATAAATCTCTAAAGTAACAGTACTCTTACTTGAGTACAATTTCTGGCTACTCTACCCACCTCTGCCGATACCGATATCAACCGATATATACAGTCGTGGAATTAACACATTATTATGCCTAATTTTGTTGTGATGCCCCGCTGGATGCATTAAACAATGTAACGAGGTTTTCCAAAATAAATCAACTCAAGTTATGGAAAAAAATGCCAACATGGCACTGCCATATTTATTATTGAAGTCACAAAGTGCATAAGTTTTTTTAACATGCCTCAAAACAGCAGCTTGGAATTTGGGACATGCTCTCCCTGAGAGAGCATGAGGAGGTTGAGGTGGGCGGGGTTTTATAAGGGGGTAGCGGGGGTGTATATTGTAGCGTCCCGGAAGAGTTAGTGCTGCAAGGGGTTCTGGGTATTCGTTCTGTTGTGTTTATGTTGTGTCACGGTGCGGTTGTTCTCCCGAAATGTGTTTGTCATTCTTGTTTGGTGTGGGTTCACAGTGTGGCGCATATTTGTAACAGTGTTAAAGTTGTTTATACGGCCACCCTCAGTGTGACCTGTATGGCTGTTGACCAAGTATGCATTCACTTGTGTGTGTGAAAAGCCGTAGAGATTATGTGATTGGGCCGGCACGCAAAGGCAGTGCCTTTAAGGTTTATTGGCGCTCTGTACTTCTCCCTACGTCCGTGTACACAGCGGCGTTTTAAAAAGTCATAAATTTTACTTTTTGAAACCGATACCGATAATTTCCGATATTACATTTTAAAGCATTTAACATGCTTGTATTATCTTTAAACACCTTTAACTTGTTAACAATATTAACTATAAGTGTTAAACATGCTTGTATTATCTTTAAACACCTTTAACTTATTAATAATATTAACTATATGTATTAAACATGCTTGTATTATCATTAAACACCTTTAACTTGTTAACAATATTAACTATATGTGTTAAACATGCTTGCATTATCTTTAAATACCTTTAACTTGTTAACAATATTAACTATATGTATTAAACATACTTGTATTATCATTAAACACCTTTAATTTTTTAACAATATTAACTATATGTGTTAAACATGCTTGCATTATCATTAAACACCTTTAACTTGTTAACAATATTAACTATAAGTGTTAAACATGCTTGTATTATCTTTAAACACCTTTAACTTATTAATAATATTAACTATATGTATTAAACATGCTTGTATTATCATTAAACACCTTTAACTTGTTAACAATATTAACTATATGTGTTAAACATGCTTGCATTATCTTTAAACACCTTTAACTTGTTAACAATATTAACTATATGTATTAAACATGCTTGTATTATCTTTAAACACCTTTAATGTATTAACAATATTAACTATATGTATTAAACATTCTTGTATTATCATTAAACACCTTTAATTTATTAACAATATTAACTATGTGTTAAACATGCATGCATTATCATTAAACACCTTTAACTTATTAACAAAAACATATATTTCATAAATAAGTAAATATAAATTATATATATGAATGAGGTAGATCCCCACGACTTGATCAATTGAAAAGTAGCTCGCCTGCAGAAAAAGTGTGAGCACCCCTGGTCTAGAACATGTTTTGCTTTATTCATTATTGACGTGTTTCTTGCTACTTTATGTTGTATATTTTATACATGATTTTTTCCAGTTCAATTTATCATCAATCATTATACCTAGAAATGTAGTTTCATTTACCGGTACTCTTTCAATTTCTATTCCGTCTATTTGTATTTGTGTTTGACTTTCTCTTCTACTGTTACCAAATAGCATTATTTTAGTTTTACTGAGATTCAAAGATAGTCTGTTTTTGTCAAACCATCTTTTTAATTTGTTCATTTCTTCCGTTATTGTTTGTATCAGTGACGTGCGGTGAGGTTGATGGCTGGTGAGGCACTGACTTCATCACAGTCAGATTTACAAACATATGAACCCTAAAGAGTATCTTATTCACCATTTGATTGGCAGCAGTTAACGGGTTATGTTTAAAAGCTCATACCAGCTTTCTTCCATGCTTGGCACTCAGCATCAAGGCTTGGAATTGGGGGTTAAATCACCAACAATTATTCCCGGGCGCAGTGCCGCTGCTGCCCACTGCTCCCCTCACCTCCCCAAGGGGATGGGTCAAATGCAGAGGACAAATTTCACCACACCTAGTGTGACAATCATTGGTACTTTAACTTAATTTTAACTTTACACATACAAACTGTAGCACACAAAAAAGCACATTTAATTAAAAAAACGTTATAAGTGCGGGAACAGTGGTGTTCGTGTTGGAGGAGTTGTGAATGAATTAAATATGAAATCCATGCTGCAGTCTGCAGGTGTACCTAATGTTGTGTCCCTGCAGTCGTTCACGGCTCCTCCGGCGCGAGCATTGTTGTTTTTGCACTTTTTGGTTTCTTGTTAAGTGACTTTTTTTGGGTGGATTCGGTCTTGCATGTGGAGGGTTTGGGTGTGGGCTTTGTTTGGTGTGGCGCTCCTGTCGGGGGGTGCATTCTGCGGCGGGGGTGCATTAACCGGCACCAGGAGGCGGGATTACTGCGAGCCTCACACAGTGCGTCTTCGCAGCAGTTTTATGATTGCTCAGCACAAGAAATACTTTACACACATACAGTTGTTGACAAAATACACTGTACATTATATACCTCAGCTAACTAAACTATGGAAATGTATAATATAATTCATATAGCAATACAGTCTCACTGCACAGCAGGCCAGCAGTTAGCCGAGTCCGCAATCCATGTTGAGGCACTGAGTGAAGTGCCTCGACTGGCTGCTGATCACCGCACCGTCTCTTCTCAGTATTTGAACTGCAAATGTGAAAATTCAGCGATTTTGAATAAAAATAATCTAAAACTGGTGAAGTTAAATGGAAAATAACTTTATAGTATAATCACTGAATACATATAACAATTTAATTAATTTTTTTTCTTTTTACATTTTGTCTTTCCATGATGGCAGGTGAGGCCTCGCACGTCACTGATTTGTATTATCTTCTGTGTGTTCTCTCCTGAACAAAACACTGTTGTATCATCCGCGATATGAAACATGGAATATGTTTTTTAAAAGTTTTAACCTTTTTTTTTTTTAATCTGCGATGTAAAGCTGCAATATTTGAAGCGCGACACAGCGAGGGACGACTGAACATTTGAAAGAAAATACCACACTCATCACTAAGACATTGACTTCTGATATTACCATCTGATCATTCCATTTGCTTGTAGTGGAAAGGCTTCTATCCTCTGCATGTGGCTGCAGCAGTGCCAGGTCCAGAGGGTCCAAGAATCACAAAACTGTTGCTGCAAAGAAACCCTTTAACTAAGCCAGATGCACTGGCATGCAACCAAGACGACGTCTATGAACTTGATACGGTGTGGATATCTTGCATTTATTTTTTTTTGTATTGTATATTGGTCAAGTAAAATATTTGATTGCATTCTTTTATAGCTTTCATCGATGACAAGACAGTCCTGTAGGAGTGAGAAGCCTCTTCCTAAAGAAGGAGGGCAAACAGCTTTGCACATAGCCTGCCAGAGAGTCACTGACCATTATGTGAGTAAGGCAAATACATGGGAAAATATTACTTTCACTGGTTTTATTCGGTAATAAACTGAATTATAAAGTTTAATATTAATAAACTATTTGTTAGTCACAGTACCGGGACGGCGCTTTTAAAGATGTTAAATGACTTTAGGTCAGGGGTCGGCAACCCGCGGCTCTAGAGCCGCATGCGGCTCTTTAGCGCCGCCCTAGTGGCTCTCTGGAGCTTTTTCAGAAATGTATGAAAAATGGAAAAAGATGAGGGGGGAAAAAAATCTATTTTTTGTTTTAATATGGTTTCTGTAGGAGGACAAACATGACACAAACCTCCCCAATTGTTACAAAGCACACTGTTTATATTAAACACGCTTCACTGATTCGAGTATTTGGCGAGCGCCGTTTTGTCCTACTAATTTTGGCGGTCCTTGAACTCACCGTAGTTTGTTTACGTGTATAACTTTCTAGGACGTGTTTTATGCCACTTCTTTTTCTGTCTCATTTTGTCCACCAAACTTTTAAGGTTGTGCATGAAAGGTGAGTTTTGTTGATGTTATTGACTTGTGTGGAGTGCTAATCAGACATATTTGGTCACTGCATGACTGCAAGCTAATCGATGCTAACATGCTATTTAGGCTAGCTATATGTACATATTGCATCATTATGCCTCATTTGTAGCTATATTTGAGGTTGTTTAGTTTCCTTTAAGTCCTCTTAATTCAATTTATATCTCATGACACACTATCTGTATGTAATATGGCTTTTCATTTTTTGCGACTCCAGACAGATTTGTTTTTGTATTTTTGTTCCAATATGGCTCTTTCAACATTTTGGGTTGCCGACCCCTGCTTTAGGTGGAATCGAGATAATAACAAGCTCACAGTGTTGGTTCTGCTGGTTCTAAGCACCACTTTTGACACATGAGACCAGCGTTTTTCAACCTTTTTTGAGACAAGGCACATTTTTTTTCGTTGAAAATATCCATAGGCACACCACCAGCAGAAATCATTATAAAATGAAACTCAGTAGTCGATATTGACAGTAAAAAGTTGTTCTTGCAATTGTTGGGTATGACTTTGAACCATAACCAACTATGCATCACCATACCTGCCAACTACTCCGGTTTTCCCGTAATTAGTACGGTTTTCATCAACCTATTCCGGGTTAGGGTTGCAGTGATAAAAAATACGGTTTTTCATTAATTAAAAAAAAATATTTAAAAAAAAAAGTTTTATTCACGAAATCGCGTAACAACAATAACAATCGACACTGCTTCCCGTAACTTCCTATCGAGCCATTCCGAATGCCATGCGCGAGGCTATTTATAGCACCGCTGCCAAGCACGAGGCACCAGTTGCCATTGTTTCCAAACGAGCGAACGATCATGGAATCAGCCGGAGAAAAATCGCAAACGAGTCTTAAACCGAAAAGAAAACTGCAGTCATTCCGTGAAGAATATTCAAAAGCCTATCCGGGAATAATTATCCGTTCCAAAAAGGGTGAAAACTACGCGAATTGCACCTTGTGCAGACAAGATTTTTCGATCGGACACGGAGGAATTAGCGATGTAAAAGACCACGTTGGGACAAAAAAACACAAGTCTAATGCCGTTGCTAGCGATACAAGTGGAAAACTTTCAACGTTTTTCGGATTTTAGCCACAAAAAGGTAATGACACCAATGTTATCTATTGGAATTGTTTAGTACTGTTATACTGTTAAAAGTGTTGATACTATTTATGCTTTCAAGTCCAAGTTGAAGAAATCTTGTTAAATGTTGACAGCATAACTACCAAAATACAGAAGTATGTCCTTAATATTTTTGCAGTGCTATTTCTGTTGAAAAGTTCAAATGATTACATTAGAGATGTGATGTGCCACTTTTCAAGTGTCTGATGGCTTAAATTAATTTTCATTCATTTTTCACATTTTGAATTCTTTTGAAAGGCTTACAAAAAAACTTCATTTGAATTGTAATTCCATGCTATTGACAGGACTATTAATTTTAATGAAGTTAGCTTACCATGTTTACAGTATGATAATTGTGATAGAAATGTGAATTTTAGGCACAGAATATTTTTTACAATTGAACAAGGCAGTAGATTATACAAGCTTGGACAGAAAGTTAATAATGACACCAATTTTTTTTTTTTATGGAATTGTTTAGTACTGTTTTACCATTTGTTTACTGTAAAAAGTGTTTATACGGTTTATACTTTCAATTAACAAATTGAAGTCTTGTGAAAGGTTGACAGGATAACTGGCATTAACTGTCAAAATAATTTCAAACTATTGAAGTTAGCTTACAGAATAAACATGTCAATCAACCCATATGATTTTTGCTGTAATATTTTTGTTTTGAAAAGTCACTGTGACTGATAGAAAAGTGATGGTTTTAGCAACATTTTAACCTGTCTGAATGCTATTAATCATTTTGCGTCGGGGTGCGAACCTGAACCCCCCACCAGGACTTTGTCCTGGACCTACCGGGGCCTGCGGCCCCTGGACCCTGGCTACTAGGTTTTTCTGATTTCAAAAGTTGGCAGGTATGCATCACTATAGCTCTTGTCTCAAAGTAGGTGTACTGTCACCACCTGTCACATCACACCCTGACTTATTTAGAATTTTTTGGTGTTTTTTCCGTGTGTAGTGTTTTAGTTCTTGTCTTGCGCTCCTATTTTGGTGGCTTTTTCTCTTTTGTTGGTATTTTCCTGTAGCAGTTTCATGTCTTCTTTTGAGCGCTATTCCCCGCACCTGCTTTGTTTTGGCAATCAAGATTATTTAAGTTGTGCGGACGCGGTCTTTCTTTGTGGAGACATTGTTGATTTGTCATTTTCATTTCGGATGTACTTTGTGGACGCCGTCTCTGCTCCACACGCCGCAAGTTTTTGCTGTCGTCCAGCATTCTGTTTTTGTTTACTTCGTAGCCAGTTAAGTTTTTGCGGACGCGGTCTTTCTTTGTGGAGACATTGTTGATTTGTCATTTTCATTTCGGATGTACTTTGTGGACGCCGTCTCTGCTTCACACGCTGCAAGTTTTTGCTGTCGTCCAGCATTCTGTTTTTGTTTACTTTGTAGCCAGTTAAGTTTTTGCAGACATAGTCTTTCTTTGTGGAGACATTGTTGATTTGTAATTTTCATTTCGGATGTACTTTGTGGACGCCGTCTCTGCTCCACACGCCGCAAGTTTTTGCTGTCGTCCAGCATTCTGTTTTTGTTTACTTTGTAGCCAGTTAAGTTTTTGCGGACGCGGTTTTTCTTTGTGGAGACATTGTTGATTTGTCATTTTCATTTCGGATGTACTTTGTGGACGCCGTCTCTGCTCCACACGCCGCAAGTTTTTGCTGTCGTCCAGCATTCTGTTTTTGTTTACTTTGTAGCCAGTTAAGTTTTTGCGGACGCGGTCTTTCTTTTTGGAGACATTGTTGATTGTCATTTTCATTTCGGATGTACTTTGTGGACGCCGTCTCTGCTCCACATAGTGGATCTAACATAATAGTGAGAGAGTCCAGTCCATAGTGGATCTAACATAATAATATGAGAGTCCAGTCCATAGTGGATCTAACATAATAGTAAGAGTCCAGTCCATAGTGGATCTAACATAATAGTGAGAGTCCAGTCCATAGTGGATCTAACATAATAGTGTGAGAGTCCAGTCCATAGTGGATCTAACATAATAGTGTGAGAGTCCAGTCCATAGTGGATCTAACATAATAATATGACAGTCCAGTCCATAGTGGATCTAACATAATAGTGAGAGTCCAGTCCATAGTGGATCTAACATAATAATGTGAGAGTCCAGTCCATAGTGGATGTAACATAATAATATGAGAGTCCAGTCCATAGTGGATCTAACATAATAATATGAGAGTCCAGTCCACAGTGGATCTAACATAATAGTGTGAGAGTCCAGTCCATAGTGGATCTAACATAATAGTGAGAGTCCAGTCCATAGTGGATCTAACATAATAATGTGAGAGTCCAGTCCATAGTGGATCTAACATAATAATATGAGAGTCCAGTCCATAGTGGATCTAACATAATAGTGAGAGTCCAGTCCATAGTGGATCTAACATAATAATGTGAGAGTCCACTCCATAGTGGATCTAACATAATAATATGAGAGTCCAGTCCATAGTGGATCTAACATAATAGTGTGAGAGTCCAGTCCACAGTGGATCTAACATAATAGTGTGAGAGTCCAGTCCATAGTGGATCTAACATAATAGTGAGAGTCCAGTCCATCGTGGATCTAACATAATAATGTGAGAGTCCAGTTCATAGTGGATCTAACATAATAGTGTGAGAGTCCAGTCCATAGTGGATCTAACATAATAATGTGAGAGTCCAGTCCATAGTGGATCTAACATAATAATATGAGAGTCCAGTCCATAGTGCATCTAACATAATAGTGTGAGAGTCCAGTTCATACTGGATCTAACATAATAGTGAGAGTCCAGTCCATAGTGGATCTAACATAATAGTGTGAGAGTCCAGTCCATAGTGGATCTAACATAATAGTGAGAGTCCAGTCCATAGTGGATCTAACATAATAGTGAGAGTCCAGTCCATAGTGGATCTAACATAATAGTGTGAGAGTCCAGTCCATAGTGGATATAACATAATAATGTGAGAGTCCAGTCCATAGTGGATCTAACATAATAATATGAGAGTCCAGTCCATAGTGGATCTAACATAATAGTGAGAGTCTAGTCCATAGTGGATCTAACATAATAATATGAGAGTCCAGTCCATAGTGGATCTAACATAATAGTGTGAGAGTCCAGTCCACAGTGGATCTAACATAATAGTGTGAGAGTCCAGTCCATAGTGGATCTAACATAATAGTGAGAGTCCAGTCCATAGTGGATCTAACATAATAGTGTGAGAGTCCAGTCCATAGTGGATCTAATATAATAGTGAGAGTCCAGTCCATAGTGGATCTAACATAATAGTGAGAGTCCAGTCCATAGTGGATCTAACATAATAGTGAGAGTCCAGTCCATAGTGGATCTAACATAATAATGTGAGAGTCCAGTCCACAGTGGATCTAACATAATAGTGTGAGAGTCCAGTCCATAGTGGATCTAACATAATAGTGAGAGTCCAGTCCATAGTGGATCTAACATAATAGTGTGAGAGTCCAGTCCATAGTGGATCTAACATAATAGTGAGAGTCCAGTCCATAGTGGATCTAACATAATAATGTGAGAGTCCAGTCCATAGTGGATCTAACATAATAATATGAGAGTCCAGTCCATAGTGGATCTAACATAATAGTGAGAGTCCAGTCCATAGTGGATCTAACATAATAATGTGAGAGTCCAGTCCATAGTGGATCTAACATAATAGTGAGAGTCCAGTCCATAGTGAATCTAACATAATAGTGTGAGAGTCCAGTCCATAGTGGATCTAACATAATAGTGAGAGTCCAGTCCATAGTGGATCTAACATAATAGTGTGAGAGTCCAGTCCAGTCCTGTTGGAACACCCAACTGCGCCCAAGACCCAACTTCCGGGCTGATGATTTTAGCTTGTCCTGAACAATTTGGAGCTAATCCTCCTTTTTCATTGTCCCATTTACTCTCTGTAAAGCACCAGTTCCATTGGCAGCCAAACAGGCCCAGAGCATAATACTACCACCATGCTTGACGGTAGGGATGGTGTTCCTGGGATTAAAAGCCTCACCTTTTCTCCTCCGAACATATTGCTGGGTATTGTGGCCAAACAGCTCCATTTTTAGATAAGACTTCCTGGAGGAAAGTTCTGTTGTCAGACCCATAATAAATTCATAAAAGAAGCAAACTTCATGAATGTTTTTTGTGAGCAACAAGTATGTGCTCCAATCACTACATCACAACAAAATAAGAGTTGTAGAAATGATTGGAAACTCAAGACAGCCATGACATGATGTTCTTTACAAGTGTATGTAAACTTTTGATGGAGCACGCACCAAGTTCATTGAATCTGCCAAACTCCACCAAAATCTAATACACTAATAAAAATCCAAATCAAGTGCTTTTGTTTTATCTTCTTGATATGACCTGCTGCTTTGTTCATGCAGAATGCCAGCAAGGTGGTTTCCCTCTTGCTATCCTACAAAGCCAGCACAGACCTCATCTGGAGTGGACATTCGCCGCTCTCCTTGGCTATAGCAAGTGGCAATAATATGGTAAATGGTGTGACGTACACCCGCAAATACACAATCCCTGCCTGCCTGTTGTTTTTACATACTGATGTTTTATATTTGCAGGCAGCTGAGGAGCTGTTAAAGATAGGTGCAGATCCCAACCTTCCCTTGGGTCGTGGACTGAGCAGTGCCCTTTGTGCCCTCGTAAACTTCAGCTACCGTGTAGATGCCAGCCGAATAAAACTGGTACTTACTCACACGGTGAAATGTCTGCAAGTATTTGGTTGTTCTAAGTCTGGCTTTATTTGGTGACGCTTGCAGTAACCGGCGGTTATAGCAAGTGGTGTTAACATAATAGTGTGAGAGTCCAGTCCATAGTGGATCTAACATAATAGTGAGAGTTCAGTCCATAGTGGATCTAACATAATAGTGAGAGTCCAATCCATAGTGGATCTAACATAATAGTGAGAGTCCAGTCCATAGTGGATCTAACATAATAGTGAGAGTCCAGTCCATAGTGGATCCAACATAATAGTGAGAGTCCTGTCCATAGTGGATCTAACATAATAGTGTGAGAGTCCAGTCCATAGTGGATCTAACATAATATTGTGAGAGTCCAGTCCATTCTGGATCTAACATAATATTGTGAGAGTCCAGTCTATAGTGGATCTAACATAATAGTGTGAGAGTCCAGTCCATAGTGGATCTAACATAATAGTGAGAGTCCAGTCCATAGTGGATCTAACATAATAGTGTGAGTCCAGTCCATAGTGGATCTAACATAATAGTGAGAGTCCAGTTCATAGTGGATCTAACATAATAGTGTGAGAGTCCAGTCCATAGTGGATCTAATATAATAGTGAGAGTCCAGTCCATAGTGGATCTAACATAATAGTGTGAGGGTCCAGTCCATAGTGGATCTAACATAATAGTGTGAGAGTCCAGTCCATAGTGGATCTAACATAATAGTGTGAGTCCAGTCCATAGTGGATCTAACATAATAGTGAGAGTCCAGTCCATAGTAGATCCAACATAATAGTGAGAGTCCAGTCCATAGTGGATCTAACATAATAGTGAGAGTCCAGTCCATAGTAGATCCAACATAATAGTGAGAGTCCAGTCCATAGTGGGGCCAGCATACTTGATAATATTCAGGTCTCAAGATGTAAATGGAGTATTATTGGTGGTTTTTGGATGTTTTTTTAGAGGGCTTCCATGGGTGCAATAGAGTACTTGCATTAGCTTCATTTTTAGCCGCCTCATACTTGCCGTATATTACGAAAATGCATTACAAAAAAAAAAGAGAAACATACTGTGTGTTCTTGTCTTACATAGTTGTGAATGATTGGCAAAATGTAAAGAAAATGCAGCTGTGCTTTTCTATTTTCTCTAAAATAGTGTCTTTAAAAGAATAAAAAAATACATTAATGACAGCACTAATAATAGCAGCTGGCTACTGCCCAATGAATTCAGCTCCAGCAAGATTGTTTGTCATTTTAATAGTTGATCAAAAAAAAAAAAATAGACAGGATGGACTTAGCAAAACCCCTCTCTATACCGTCCATGTATTCTTACTTTTTTTCCAATTTGTCGCACTTTTATTATTTCATTATTTTTACCTTGTAATTGTACTTTTTATTCGAACCCTTTTACCGTATTGCTTTTGCACTATCTTGTTTAGCTCATTCATTGTTATGTTCTTTGTTTGTTTTTTTTTGCTCTATGCTTTTTAACCTGTAAAGCACTTTAAAAATTGTTGTAAACATGCTATATAAATAAAGTTGCCTTGCCTTACTCCCCGAGATGTGAAGCTACCCACTGTTCCATGGGTAGAGTGCAGTAATCAAGATGTTTAGTGTACACAAATGTATATATTACAATTAAATTCTACTCTTGTCGTAGTTGGAGATGTTGGACAAGGCTGGTGCTGACATCTTGATGCCGGTTCAGGTCGGTGATATTATAGGGACTGCAGTGGACTACGCATACCAGTCCTTCAACCAGGTAAACCATTTCACTTCTTGTTTGTCAAAAACATGTCATTGAGGTTATTTCCTGCCAAAGGGGAAAATAGTAGCTATTAGAGCATGGGATGTTGTAAAAGTTATCAGTGAACACATCAATCAATAATTGTGAATTTGTTGTTTTTGCAATTACAGGTGAAGCTCAACATTTTTTTTAATATCGTGCAAAGGTTCGTTTATTTCAGCAATTAGATTTACACGGTGCAACTAATACATGACATACGCTCGTAACGTGCAACTCAAGATATTTCAACATTTCTTTTGATATAATTTTGACGTCTGTGGCTTGCAGCTAATAAAAACCACAAATGTAACATTTCAGAAATGTTTTGTTTTTAAAAAACTGTAAACCATGATCATCAAAATGATAACAAATACAAGCTTGACATGTTTCACTTTGTATGTAATGAGTTTATATTAGGGATGTCCCGATCCAGGTTTTTGCACTTCCGATCCGATACCGATACTGACCGATACCGATACTGACCGATACTGGCCTATCCGAGCATGTATTAAAGTTTAAAGTTATTTAGCCTACTTAGTTGTCAGAATCATGTTGAAAAGGGTTTTAGTACTCTTGATAACAACTAGCCAGCTGAATTAGGGGAGTTTGAATAATACACAATGGTTGGTAACAAGAAACTGACCTGTTTATTCAAGGATAAACACAAAATAGACAAAATTATACATGACAAACAGAAATGGCATCATTGAACTAGGGCTGGGCGATATGGCCTTTTCTTAATATTGCGATATTTTAAGGCC
This sequence comes from Nerophis lumbriciformis, assembly GCF_033978685.3. NCBI lineage: Eukaryota > Metazoa > Chordata > Actinopteri > Syngnathiformes > Syngnathidae > Nerophis > Nerophis lumbriciformis. The sequence continues at coordinate 42,478,864 of NC_084561.2, read as the reverse complement.
ATATTGCGATACACGATATATATCTCGATATTTTGCCTTAGCCTTGAATGAACACTTGATGCATATAATCACAGCAGTATGATGATTCTATGTGTTTTGATTGATTGATTGAGACTTTTATTAGTAGGTTGCACAGTGAAGTACATATTCCGTACAATTGACCACTAAATGGTAACACCCCAATAAGTTTTTCAACTTGTTTAAGTCGGGGTCCACTTAAATTGATTCATGATACAGATATATACTATCAGATATATACTATCATCATAATACAGTCATCACACAAGATAATCACATTGAATTATTTACATTATTTATAATCCAGGGTGTGGAGGGGGGCGCCTGATGTAAGTGTCAAAAAGACAGCCAAAAGAGTTTGATATGAGAATAAATCTAAAGTTAAAATATAGGGTAGAAATGCACCCATTTGCAGGAAATGTAGTCTTGATTTTCAAAATGTTCTTTCAAGGCTTGCATGTCTACATTAAAACATTCTTCTTCATACTGCATTAATATATGCTACTTTTAAACTTTCATGCAGAGAAGGAAATCACAACTAAAAAAATCACTAATTTTTTCATACGGTGTTGATGTGGACATTTTTGCCTCAGCATTTTGATGGTGTGGACGTGTGGCACCGAATGGAGATAAGCGTCTCGACAGACGTCACAATATTTGAACAATGATGACGAAAACTGTTTTCTCTGTCGTGTCCGTGTGTCGAAAATTGTTATGCGCTTTTTTTTTTAATTTGATTTTGTGCGTGGCATAGATTTGCTATGCGCAGAGGACGCTTAAACAGTGCGCAATTGCACAGGCGAGCACCTTAGAGGGAGCGTTGCTCGCACAGCTGCGCTAGCATCACAGCTAACGTTAGCCAAGCTGCTACCTCTCTGCTGGGAGAGGGCGTATACGTATGTGACGTATGACGTGACAGTATGTGACGTGTGTAAGAAGGTGCACTTGCTGTCTGTGAGAGGGAGACACAGGAAAGAGTGAGAAGAGCCTGTCGTGTAATGCCAGCAGCTAAAAGCAACTGCGTGAGAATTGTGGATGTGTTGAAGGTGTGCTGGAAAATGCGGAACGGAAATTACTGAGCAGCAGAAAAGTGGAATGTATTATTTAAATCGGTGCGTTGGAAAACACGGACCGGAGTTGTTTTTTTTAACTGGATCTGGATCGGCATTTTCCCATGCCTTGCTGATACGCAATTTCTGGCAAATATCGGCAGCCGATCCGATCCAAATATCGGATCGGGACATCCCTAGTTTATATAACATGTTAGTTTCAAATTTGAAGTTGATTTGCTGAAATTAATAGACTTTTACACAGTATTAAATTTTTTTGAGTTTCACCTACTAAAATTAGTTAATATTTCTATTTCTTATTGAATACCTAAATATGTAGTAAGGTGTCTTAACGTTTTCACATGATTGTATTTAACATATGCTGTATTACTCGGGTTATAGCTCAAATTTAAACGGGGATGGAATAGTGGCGGTACGGAAAACACTTGCTGAAATATGATACAAATAAAAGGGATTTTAGATAAAGACCACTAATTAAAAAAAAAGGTTTGTAATCAGGCTGATCAGTACAGTAAAAAGTTAGGGGTATTTGGCTTTTGGTTGACATTTCAGAAGGAATTCACTGTTATCTTTTAGATAACGTGCTGTTTTTTTAGGAAGAATGCCAATACGGTGTGTGCATAAACGGGGCTAAGGGCTGATTAGTGGCTTGCTGAGAACCATCGTTGGCACCTGTCTATAATCAATTTTGTCAAATGTATACATTTCTGAAAGAAAAAATAGCCCTGTTAGGCAAACACAAAGGTGAAGTGAATTATATATTTTTTATATTTCTTTATATTTACTGCAGTGGACGCTGGTTCTCAGGAGGATGAGTCTGTTAAGAAAGTGTGTTGTTGACAAAATTGCACAAACGTAGTTCAGTCATGACCACTGACATAGAATGTGTGCAACCCTGGTTTGTGTTGATTTTTCAAAGTAAAGTTTTTAAAAATTAAAATTAAATCAAGTGAAAATTGATAGAGTATATGAAACTAAATTATTGGGAATAATATATAAAGGGAAAAATATCCAAATCCATTGCTATTCTTTATAAACTAAGACACATGCTGAATAAGACACGTCTACATGTTATTGTCAGGTTCAAACACTGATGACATCTATTAAACAAGACAAGAAGCAAGGAATTAAACAGACAGAATTAAATTTGGCTCAATTGAGGAGAGACGTCCGGACTGTACTCTTGCACAGTCTCACTACGCTCTGGCGAAAGATTGTACACCTCCTCTTTTATTTGGACTTTCCCTGATTACAACAGCTGTTTCTAAAGGGACGGGGGTCATAAACAGCCGTTGCCTTTGGTTACAAAACAGTTGAGGAGAGTCTGGTCCTGCTTCCTCTTTGCTTTGTAGTTCTCGGGTCAAAACATAATCTTTCTGTGGATTACAATACATCAAAGAAACAGAACACCTTCATGTTGCTTCCCATCCTACACAGTGGAGCTTTACAAGCCTTCTTCTTGGTAGGATCAAAGACAGCTTTTGTCTTCTCGCCGGGAACTTATGGCAACACAAAGTTTTGTGACAACTTGGATACAATTATTCTGACAGTCAGTTTTCATAATATTGTTTTTATGTGCCACCACAGTTGAATAAAAAACTATTTGTGATTAAAGTGTAACTTTTACATTTCCATTTACAAGTTTTGATAAAATACGAAATTTACTGTTTACCAAGTACAGCTTTTTTAATGCAAGCATGTAGTCACGATCAAAAGTTTACATACACTTGCAAAGAACATCATGTCATGGCTGTCTTGAGTTTCCAATCATTTCTACTGCTCTTATTTTTTTGTGATAGAGTGATTGGAGCACATACTTGTTGGTCACAAAAAACTCTCCTCAATTTGGCTCAATTGAGGAGAGACGTCTGGACTGTGCTCTTGTACAGTCTCACTACGCTCTGGCAAAAGATTGTACGCCTCCTCTTTTATTTGGACTTTCCCTGATTATATGGCAACTGCTGTTTCTAAGGGAGGGGGGTCGTAAACAGCCATCGCCTTTGATTACAAACAGTTCAAAGAAAAGGTCCCTGGAGGGGACTCTTCACTTTGTAGATCTTGGGTCAAGACAATATCTTTCTGTTGATTACAATACATCAAAGAAACAACACATTCGTGTTGCCTCCCATCCTACACAGTGGAGTTTTACGAGCCTTTTGCTTGGTAGGATCAAAGACAGCTTTTGTCTTCTCGCCAGGCGAGCTGAACTCAATGTAACACAAAGTTTTGTGATAACTTAGATACAATTATTCTGACAGTTATATTATTATTTTATTTTTCCATATTTAATATATTGTGTTGAAATTTGGGGAAACGTTCAAAACAAACAGAGCCATTAAAAACGTCAAAAAAGGATCTTTAGAATAATACACAAAGCATGCTACTTTGAACATACCAATCCATTATTTATAAGTTCTAATGTATTAAAATGTTCAGATATTGTGTTTTTAAAAGCAATGGAAATGATGTTTCGAGTAAAGAACAACAGCCTTCCAGCTTTGTATTCTTAGGTTATTTCAATTAAGAGGAGAAAACTATAATTTATATATTGATTTTTGAAATAGGTAAAGTAAGAAGGAATATAAAATATAAATGTATTTTAGTTTTAGGAGTTAAATGGTGCAAAAAGCTCAGTGACGAGTTGAAGACATGTAGTTCTTTGTTAAGGTTTAAGAAAACCTTGAAAGGTAAAATAATTGAAAATGATAAAATATAGTAACAATTACTTTCATCCCATTGATTTTTTTTTGAACGTTGATGTTCCAGGTAATTTTTCAGTGAAGGTATAGGATAGGCAAATAAAAGCTTTGGCTTCAGTCTATTCCTTTTTCGGTCATTCTTTCTTTTCTTTTTGTATGTAAATGTGTATGATTGTTAAATATGTCTAATCTGTACTGTTAAAAGGGAACATTATCACAATTTCAGAAGGGTTAAAACCATTAAAAATCAGTTCCCAGTGGCTTATTATATTTTTCGAAGTTTTTTTCAAAATTTTACCCATCACGCAATATCCCTAAAAAAAGCTTCAAAGTGCCTGATTTTAACCATCCGTCCATTTTCCTGTGACGTCACATAGTGAAGCCAACACAAACAAACATGGCGGAAAGAACAGCAAGCTATAGCGACATTAGCTCGGATTCAGACTCGGATTTCAGCGGCTTAAGCGATTCAACAGATTACGCATGTATTGAAACGGATGGTTGTAGTGTGGAGGCAGGTAGCGAAAACCAAATTGAAGAAGAAACTGAAGCTATTGAGCCATATCGGTTTGAACCGTATGCAAGCGAAACCGAGGAAAACGACACGACAGCCAGCGACACGGGAGAAAGCGAGGACGAATTCGGCGATCGCCTTCTAACCAACGATTGGTATGTGTTTGTTTGGCATTAAAGGAAACTAACAACTATGAACTAGGTTTACAGCATATGAAATACATTTGGCAACAACATGCACTTTGAGAGTGCAGACAGCCCAATTTTCATCAATTACCGTATTTTCCGCACCATAAGCCGCCCCGTGTTATAAGCCGCATCTAACTGCGCTAAAAGGAATGTCAAAAAAACAGTCAGATAGGTCAGTCAAACTTTAATAATATATTAAAAACCAGCGTGATGTGGGCGTGCATGGAGTCGTATATCAACATGGACGGAGCTGCGTGAAAAAAGCCACCCGGCCTCTTCGCGTAAACTTCCCTTAACCACTCGCTCACCTTTTCTTCATCCATCCATCCCTTCGAGTTAGCTTTTATGATGACGCCGGCTGGAAAGGTCTCTTTTGGCAAGGTCTTCCTTTTGAATATCACCATGGGTGGAAGTTTCTGGCCATTAGCATGGCAAGCTAGAACCACAGTGAAGGATGACTTCTCATTCCCTGTGGTGCGAATATTCACTGTACGTGCTCCCGTTGTATCCACAGTGCGGTTCACAGGAATATCAAAAGTCAGTGGAACCTCGTCCATGTTGATAATGTTCTCTGGCCGGATCTTTTTTTCAGCTATCTTGTTTTTACAATATGCACGGAAAGTAGCCAGCTTTTCTTGAAAGTCTTTAGGCAGTTGCTGTGAAATAGTAGTCCGTGTGCGGATGGAGAGATTGCGTCTTTTCATGAACCGGATCCCTGTCGCTTAGTAGGAGCCATTTTGTGGTCTTTACAGATGTAAACACACAAAGGAAATGAAACGTAATATCCGCGCGCTTCTTCTTCTTCTACGGGGTTGCTTACAGTAGAAGAAGAAGCGCTTCCTGTTCTATGGGGGCGGGTGCTTACCTTGGCGGTTGCTTGCGTAGAAGAAGAAGCGCTTCCTGTTCTACCGGGAAAAAAGATGGCGGCTGTTTACCGTAGTTGCGAGACCTAAACTTTATGAAAATGAATCTTAATATTAATCCATATATAAAGCGCACCGGGTTATAAGCCGCACTGTCAGCTTTTGAGTAAATTTGTGGTTTTTAGGTGCGGCTAATAGTGCGGAAAATACGGTAATATATTCTGTAGACATACCCTCATCCGCGCTCTTTTCCTGAAAGCTGATCTGTCCAGTTTTGGAGTTGATGTCAGCAGGCCAGGGAAGCTAGGGTCGATAGGGGGTTTAGCTCGCTCGTCTGCGGGAACAAACTGCCGCCATTGCTTGCCGTGCTACCGAGGTCCTTTGTCCCTGAATTGCTCACACACTCCGGCAGATTCAATGGGGGTCTGGCGGCAGATTTCTTTGACTTTATCGTTGGAAATGCATCTGCTTTGAGTGTCGCAGGATATCCACACATTCTTGCCATCTCTGTCGTAGCATAGCTTTCGTCGGTAAAGTGTGCGGAACAAACGTCCAATTTCTTGCCACTTTGGCATCTTTGGGCCACTGGTGCAACTTGAATCCGTCCCTGTTCGTGTTGTTACACCCTCCGACAACACACCGACGAGGCATGATGTCTCCAAGGTACGGAAAACAGTCGAAAAAAACGGAAAATAACAGAGCTGATTTGACTCTGTGTTTGAGAAAATGGTGTATTGCTTCCCGATGTGACATCACAACGTGACGTCATCGCTCCGAGAGCGAATATTAGGAAGGCGTTTAATTCGCCAAAATTCACCCATTTAGAGTTCGGAAATCGTTTAAAAAATATATGGTCTTTTTTCTGCAACATCAAGGTATATATTGACGCTTACCGTATTTTCCGCACCATAAGGCGCCCTGGGTTATAAGCCGCGCCTTCAATGAACGGCATATTTCAAAACTTTGTCCACCTACAAGCCGCCCCGTGTTATAAGCCGCATCTAACTGCGCTAAAGGGAATGTCAAAAAAACAGTCAGATAGGTCAGTCAAACTTTAATAATATATTAAAAACCAGCGTTCTAACAACTCTGTTCACTCCCAAAATGTACGGTAATGTGCAATCACAAACATAGTAAAATTCAAAATAGTGCAGAGAAATAGCAACATAATGTTGCTCGAACGTTAATGTCACAACACACAAAATAAACATAACGCTCACTTTCTGAAGTTATTCTTCATTCATAAATCCCTCGAATTCTTCTCCTTCGGTGTCCGAATTAAAAAGTTGGGCGAATACGGGATCCAAAATGGCCGGCTCCGTCTCGTCGAAGTCATCGGAGTCAGTGTCGCTGTTGTTGTCCAGCAGTTCTGTGAATCCTGCCTTCCGGAAAGCTCGGACCACAGTTGTGACCGAAATATCCGCCCAGGCATTTACGATCCACTGGCAAATGTTGGCGTATGTCGTCCGGCGCTGTCTCCCTGTCTTAGTGAAGGTGTGTTCGCCTTCGGTCATCCATTGTTCCCACGCCGTTCGCAGTCGTGCTTTAAATGCCCTGTTGACACCAATATCGAGCGGTTGGAGTTCTTTGGTTAATCCACCCGGAATGACGGCGAGTGTTGTATTTGTGTGCTTCACTTGTTTTTTGACACCATCTGTGATGTGGGCGCGCATGGAGTCGTATATCAACATGGAACACACAAAGGAAATGAAACGTAATACCCGCGCGCTTCTTCTTCTACGGGGGCGGGTGGTTGCTTACCGTAGAAGAAGAAGCGCTTCCTCTTCTACGGGGGCGGGTGCTTACCTTGGCAGTTGCTTACCATAGAAGAAGAAGCGCTTCCTCTTCTACGGGGAAAAAAGATGGCGGCTGTTTACCGTAGTTGCGAGACCGAAACTTTATGAAAATAAATATTTATATTAATCCATATATAAGGCGCACCGGGTTATAAGCCGCATTGTCAGCTTTTGTGAAAATTTGTGGTTTTTTAGGTGCGGCTAATAGTGCGGAAAATACGGATAGGTCTGGTGATAATGTTCCCCTTTAAACTGATCGCACAAAATGGTTGATGGTTGATTATATGACCGAAATAAACTTATTTCATTCATTCATTCAAAAATAAGTGTGGAAGGTCAACTGGTGAATATGTCTATTTAGATGATTAAGTAGGTGAATGTCTGACATCCTGCATGAAGAAAACCAGAAGAAAAATGCTTCATTCACACATAATAGCTGGTGTTACATTTATGCTACCATCTAGGACTCGGGCATAGCCAACACTCCTTACCATGCTCTAAACATGACGGAGAGAGAAACATTTCAAACAAGGCGCCAGCTGCTTAGCATGATGGGAAACATGCTGAAGAAAGCGGTTGCCCAGAGAGAACGGGGGCAACAACAAAGAGAAGAGTATCTTCTACAGAATGGTCAGTTTACAGTATTTGCTAAACACATCAAAGGTTAACAAATGTGATGCCAGTTTGATTTTTTTTTTTTCCCACAGATCCTAACACAAGGTAAAGTAACATACTATAATTCAAAACCCCTTCATTATAAAGAATATACACTATATTGCCTAAAGTATTTGGCCACCTGCCTTTGAACTAGAAGTGCCATCCCATGGAATTGTCCAAAATGTTTTGCTATCCTGGAGCATTCAAAGTTCCTTTCACTGGAACTAAAGGGGCCAAGCCCAACTCATGGAAAAACCAACCCAACACCATAATTCCTCCTCCACCAAATTTCACACTCGACACAATGCAGTCCGAAATGTAGCGTTCCCCTGGCAACCTCCAAACCCAGACTGGTCCATCAGATTGCCAGATGTAAAAGTGTGATTCATCAGTCAGGTTCAAACACTGATGACATCTATTAAAAACAAGACAAGAAGCAAAGAATCAAACAGAGACAGAAATAAATTTGGACTCAATTTTGAGGAGAGACGCGGCGACTGTACTCTCCATACAGTCTTCCACGCTCTTGACGAAAAAAGGTTTACGTCTCCTCTTTTATTTAGATATTCAATGTTTACACAACAACACATGTCTCAACAGGAATGGGGTTATGTAAACAGCTCTTGTTTTTGGTCACATTGAAGACAAAAGAAGAAGATGGTGTTGACTACGGCCTACAGTAAAATTGTTAATTTGTCGTTGACTACGGCCTACAGTAAAATCGGTATTTTGGTGTTGACTACGGCCTACAGTACAATCGTTATTTTGGCATTGACTACGGCCTACAGTAAAATCGGTATTTTGGTGTTGACTACGGTCTACGTACAAACGTTATTTTGGCATTGACTACGGCCTACAGTAAAATCGTTATTTTGGCGTTGACTACGGCCTACAGTAAAATCGGTATTTTGGCATTGACTACGGCCTACAGTAAAATCGTTATTTTGGCGTTGACTACGGCCTACAGTAAAATCGTTATTTTGGCATTGACTACGGCCTACAGTACAATCGTTATTTTGGCATTGACTACGGCCTACAGTAAAATCGGTATTTTGGTGTTGACTACGGTCTACGTACAAACGTTATTTTGGCATTGACTACGGCCTACAGTAAAATCGTTATTTTGGCGTTGACTACGGCCTACAGTAAAATCGGTATTTTGGCATTGACTACGGCCTACAGTAAAATCGTTATTTTGGCGTTGACTACGGCCTACAGTAAAATCGTTATTTTGGCATTGACTACGGCCTACAGTAAAATCGTTATTTTGGCGTTCACTACGGCCTACAGTAAAATCGGTATTTTGGCATTGACTACGGCCTACAGTAAAATCGTTATTTTGGCGTTCACTACAGCCTACAGTAAAATCGGTATTTTGGCATTGACTACGACCTACAGTAAAATCGGTATTTTGGCGTTGACTACGGCCTACAGTAAAATCGTTATTTTGGCGTTGACTACGGCCTACAGTAAAATCGGTATTTTGGTTTTGACTACGGCCTACAGTAAAATCGGTATTTTGGCGTTGACTACGGCCTACAGTAAAATCGGTATTTTGGCGTTGACTACGGCCTACAGTAAAATTGTTATTTTGGCGTTGACTACGGCCTACAGTAAAATCGTTATTTTGGCGTTGACTACGGCCTACAGAAAAATCGTTATTTTGGCGTTGACTACGGCCTACAGAAAAATCTTTATTTTGGCGTTGACTACGGCCTGCAGTAAAATCGTTATTTTGGCGTTGACTACGGCCTACAGTACAATCGTTATTTTGGCGTTGACTACAGCCTACAGTAAAATCGTTATTTTGGCGTTGACTACGGCCTACAGTACAATAGTTATTTTGGCGTTGACTACGGCCTACAGTACAATTGTTATTTAGGCGTTCACTACGGCCTACAGTAAAATCGTTAGTTTGGCGTTGACTACGGCCTACAGTATAATCGGTATTTTGGCGTTGACTACGGCCTACAGTAAAATCGTTATTTTGGTGTTGACTACGGCCTACAGTAAAATCGTTATTTTGGCGTTCACTACGGCCTACAGTAAAATCGGTATTTTGGCGTTGACTACGGCCTACAGTATAATCGGTATTTTGGCGTTGACTACGGCCTACAGTAAAATCGTTATTTTGGTGTTGACTACGGCCTACAGTAAAATCGTTATTTTGGCGTTGACTACGGCCTACAGTAAAATCGGTATTTTGGCGTTGACTACGGCCTACAGTAAAATCGTTATTTTGGCGTTGACTACGGCCTACAGTAAAATCGTTATTTTGGCGTTGACTACGGCCTACAGTAAAATCGGTATTTTGGCGTTGACTAAGGCCTACAGTACAATCGTTATTTTGGCGTTGACTACGGCCTACAGTACAATCGTTATTTTGGCGTTTACTACGGCCTACAGTTAAATCGTTAGTTTGGCGTTGACTACGGCCTACAGTATAATCGGTATTTTGGCGTTGACTACGGCCTACAGTAAAATCGTTATTTTGGCGTTGACTACGGCCTACAGTAAAATCGTTATTTTGGCGTTGACTACGGCCTACAGTAAAATCGGTATTTTGGCGTTGACTACGGCCTACAGTAAAATCGGTAAGAAGAAGATGCCTCGGGCTTGGGCTCGTCCTGGATTCGGCTTGAGCAGGTCTTCGATGACAATAGATAACCCCTCCCGTCTCCTCCCATCATACACAGTGGAATTTTCCAAGCCTTTGACTTGGTGGAACAAAGACAGCTCTCATCTATTCACTGGAACTTGATAATTTACATAAAATTTTTCTGACACATCAGTCCGGAGAAGGCGTCTCCACTGCTCTAGAGTCCAGTGGCGACGTGCTTTACACCACTGCATCCCACGCTTTGCATTGGACTTGTTGATGTATGGCTTAGATACAGCTGCTCGGCCATGAATACCCATTCCATGAAGCTCTCTGCGTACCGTACGTGGGCTAATTGGAAGGTCACATGAAGTTTGGAGCTCTGTAGCAACTGACTGTGCAGAAAGTCTTTGCACTATGCTGACCTCTCTGTCAGTTTACGTGGCCTACCACTTGGTGGCTGAGTTGCTGTTGTTCCCAAACTCTTCACTTTTTTTATAATAAAGTTGACTTCGGAATATTTAGGAGCGGGGAATTTTCACGACTGGATTTGTTGCACAGGTGGCATCCTATGACAGTTCCACGCTGGAAATCACTGAGAGCGGCCCATTCTTTCACAAATGTTTGTAGAAACAGTCTCCATGCCTAAGTGCTTGATTTGATACACCAGGCCAAGTGATTTGGATGGGTGGCCAAATACTTCTGGCAATATAGTGTACATATAGCCTGCCATACAATTCCTGTTAGCCTGTTCTTACTTCCAACTCTGAATATTTTTTTTTTCCAGCTTTAAATTCTGTTATTACTGTGGTTGTTCTTCCAATGTGAAGTTGACTGCTTGCACTCGTTGCCACAAAGTGTATTACTGCTCCATGGCCTGTAAACTGAAAGCATGGGATGAGAGACATAAGGACGAGTGTCAGCGGGACGCGGGTGAGAAGCAGTTTTTGAACGCTTCAAAGCTCTAGTCAGATTTTCATTTATAATCCCAACATTGTCTTTCTCGTCTAATCCAGGCGCTGCTTTCAATTTTGACAAAGGACGCATGTTGACACACAGAAGACCTTTTCATGTCCAGTTTGGACCCAGAGTCCTGGTTATTGGAGAATGCTTCTCAGAGTGGCAAACTTTTAACCTGAAGGAAAACTACAGCTTCAACTGATGGCGAATGTGTCCAGCCATCCATTTTCTAGACCAGAACCACCTCTGAAAACACTCCAAGTACCAGCATAAAGACCAACATTCAAATAAAATAGCTTAGTAGGCCTAAGTATTTAGTAAAAACAAGACAAGTAGATTTAATACTGTAACATTACACACAGTTTGAACAGTAACACTGTGTTTGAAGATAGGAAAATAAAGCACTCTAGCTAAATAATCAATCAAATCAAATTAATTGCACATCAAAGTAAACATTGTACTAAAATGAATATATTATCAATAATAAAAATAATAACAATATTTACGTGTGTTCTGCATGTTGATTGGCTGGGAAAGGATGGACGTAAGCGGACAATGTGGAGAACATTCGGTTCTCAGGTGTGTGGTTCTGTTTGGGTCTTAAATCGTTATTTTGGCGTTGACTACGGCCTACAGTAAAATCGTTATTTTGGCGTTGACTACGGCCTACAGTTAAATCGTTATTTTGGCGTTGACTACGGCCTATAGTTAAATCGTTATTTTGGCGTTGACTACGGCCTACAGTTAAATCGTTATTTTGGCGTTGACTACGGCCTACAGTAAAATCGTTATTTTGGCATTGACTACGGCCTACAGTAAAATCGTTATTTTGCCGTTGACTACGGCCTACAGTAAAATCTGTATTTTGCCGTTGACTACGGCCTACGTACAATCGGTATTTTGCCGTTGACTACGGCCTACAGTAAAATCGGTATTTTGGCGTAGACTAAGGCCTACAGTACAATCGTTATTTTGGCGTTGACTACGGCCTACAGTAAAATCGTTATTTTGGCGTTGACTACGGCCTACAGTACAATCGTTTTTTTGGCGTTGACTACGGCCTACAGTAAAATCGTTATTTTGGCGTTGACTACGGCCTACAGTAAAATCGTTATTTTGGCGTTGACTACGGCCTACAGTACAATCGTTATTTTGGCGTTGACTACGGCCTACAGTAAAATCGTTATTTTGGCGTTGACTACGGCCTACAGTAAAATCGTTATTTTGGCGTTGACTACGGCCTACAGTAAAATCATTATTTTGGCATTGACTACGGCCTACAGTACAATTGTTATTTTAGCGTTGACTACGGTCTACAGTAAAATCGGTATTTTGGCGTAGACTAAGGCCTACAGTACAATCGTTATTTTGGCGTTGACTACGGCCTACAGTAAAATCGTTATTTTGGCGTTGACTACGGCCTACAGTACAATCGTTATTTTGGCGTTGACTACGGCCTACAGTAAAATCGTTATTTTGGCGTTGACTACGGCCTACAGTAAAATCGTTATTTTGGCGTTGACTACGGCCTACAGTTAAATCGTTATTTTGGCGTTGACTACGGCCTACAGTAAAATCGGTATTTTGGTGTTGACTACGGCCTACGTACAAACGTTATTTTGGCATTGACTACGGCCTACAGAAAAATCGTTATTTTGGCGTTGACTACGGCCTACAGAAAAATCGTTATTTTGGCGTTGACTACGGCCTACAGTTAAATCATTATTTTGGCGTTGACTACGGCCTACAGAAAAATCGTTATTTTGGCGTTGACTACGGCCTACAGTAAAATCGTTATTTTGGTGTTGACTACGGCCTACGTACAATTGTTATTTTGGCATTGACTACGGCCTACAGTAAAATCGTTATTTTGGCGTTGACTACGGCGTACAGTAAAATCGTTATTTTGGCGTTGACTACGGCCTACAGTAAAATCGTTACTTTGGCGTTGACTACGGCCTACAGTACAATCGTTATTTTGGCGTTGACTACGGTCTACAGTAAAATCGTTATTTTGGCGTTGACTACGGCCTACAGTAAAATCGTTTTTTTGGCGTTGACTACGGCCTACAGTAAAATCGTTATTTTGGCGTTGACTACGGCCTACAGTAAAATCGTTTTTTTGGCGTTGACTACGGCCTACAGTAAAATCGTTATTTTGGCGTTGACTACGGCCTACAGTAAAATCGTTATTTTGGCGTTGACTACGGCCTACAGTAAAATCGTTTTTTTGGCGTTGACTACGGCCTACAGTTAAATCATTATTTTGGCGTTGACTACGGCCTACAGAAAAATCGTTATTTTGGCGTTGACTACGGCCTACAGTAAAATCGTTATTTTGGTGTTGACTACGGCCTACGTACAATTGTTATTTTGGCATTGACTACGGCCTACAGTAAAATCGTTATTTTGGCGTTGACTACGGCCTACAGTAAAATCGTTACTTTGGCGTTGACTACGGCCTACAGTACAATCGTTATTTTGGCGTTGACTACGGTCTACAGTAAAATCGTTATTTTGGCGTTGACTACGGCCTACAGTAAAATCGTTTTTTTGGCGTTGACTACGGCCTACAGTAAAATCGTTATTTTGGCGTTGACTACGGCCTACAGTAAAATCGTTTTTTTGGCGTTGACTACGGCCTACAGTAAAATCGTTATTTTGGCGTTGACTACGGCCTACAGTAAAATCGTTATTTTGGCGTTGACTACGGCCTACAGTAAAATCGTTTTTTTGGCGTTGACTACGGCCTACAGTAAAATCGTTATTTTGGCGTTGACTACGGCCTACAGTAAAATCGTTTTTTTGGCGTTGACTACGGCCTACAGTAAAATCGTTATTTTGGCGTTGACTACGGCCTACAGTAAAATCGTTATTTTGGCGTTGACTACGGCCTACAGTACAATCGTTATTTTGGCGTTGACTACGGCCTACAGTAAAATCGTTATTTTGGCGTTGACTACGGCCTACAGTACAATCGTTATTTTGGCGTTGACTACGGCCTACAGTTAAATCGTTATTTTGGCGTTGACTACGGCCTACAGTACAATCGTTATTTTGGCGTTGACTACGGCCTACAGTAAAATCGTTATTTTGGCGTTGACTACGGCCTACAGTACAATCGTTATTTTGGCGTTGACTACGGCCTACAGTTAAATCGTTATTTTGGCGTTGACTACGGCCTACAGTAAAATCGTTATTTTGGCGTTGACTACGGCCTACAGTAAAATCGTTATTTTGGCGTTGACTACGGCCTACAGTAAAATCGTTATTTTGGCGTTGACTACGGCCTACAGTACAATCGTTATTTTGGCGTTGACTACGGCCTACAGTTAAATCGTTATTTTGGCGTTGACTACGGCCTACAGTAAAATCGTTATTTTGGCGTTGACTACGGCCTACAGTTAAATTGTTATTTTGGCGTTGACTACGGCCTACAGTAAAATCGTTATTTTGGCATTGACTACGGCCTACAGTTAAATCGGTATTTTGGCGTTGACTACGGCCTACAGTTAAATCGTTATTTTGGCGTTGACTACGGCCTACAGTAAAATCGGTATATTGGTGTTGACTACGGCCTACAGTAAAATCGGTATTTTGGCGTTGACTACGGCCTACAGTAAAATCGGTATTTTGGTGCAATTCCCACCTCTGAAAGAACTTTGAACATGTCATGAGGGAGGTGCTGGATATTGAGTCCGAGAGGACCACGTTCCTTACCTCCATTGTCGAGGCGGCCGATCGGAGCTGTGCCTGTCGTGGCTGTAATCCGAGAACCCGCTGGCACCAGCGGTGAGGGATACCGTCAGGCTGAAGAAAGAGTCCTATCAGGTCCTTTTGGCTCATGGGACTGCGGAGGCAGCGGACAGGTACCGACAGGCCAAGCGGTGTGCGGCTTCGGCGGTCGCGGAGGCAAAAACTCGGACATGGTAGGAGTTCGGGGAACTCCTCCCATATATTGACATATTATTATAATATAATAATATATCATATACAGTAAATGCTATATTATTAGGGGTGTAACGGCACGTGTATTTGTATTGAACCGTTTCGGTACGGGGGTTCCGGTTCGGTTCGGTTCGGAGGTGTACCGAACGAGTTTCCACACGGACATATGAAGTAGCGTAACGCACGTTGTGTAAACAATGCACACTGAAACACAACACACGGCATGCTAGGATAGACTGACCATACGTCCTCTTTTCACCGGACATGTCCTCTTTTGCGGAGCTGTCAGGGCGGAGTTTCTTAAATGCTTCAAATGTCCGGCATTTTGAGTTAGTATTTTCAATGTACGTTCAGGGTTAAGAAGGGGTTAAAAACAAAACAAACAGCAGCATTGGTGAGGGAGGGGCAGAGACAGAGAGAGAGAGAGAGTTATGATAAACGCGCATGCGTCGCCAGGCTCTGCTTTTTATCCATAGATTTATCACATTTCATTTTTTATTATCTATAGCAGGGGTGTCAAAAGTGTGCCCCGGAGGCCATTTGCGGCCCACAGCTAATGTTTTAAAGGCCCACGGCACATTCTAAAAATACTATTAAAATAAACAAAAACATAACAAAAGTGAAATAAAAAAGCTTAAAGGTTAAATGTCATTTCAAAAAAGTTGCAATGTTGACTAATAAAACAAAGCTGATTTTTTTTTCTTTCAAACTGTCATTGCTCAAAACATAATATTGAATCAAAATCAATGTTATTATGAATTATTGACCTATCCAAGGCTCCCATTACTTCACATCAAATATTCCACTAAGAAAAATATTTTTGGAGGAAGATTTTGAAAATTTGGTAAATAAATAACCCAAAAATTTATATTTTGTTGTTTTCTTACTGTACCGAAAATGAACCGAACCGTGACCTCTAAACCGAGGTACGTACCAAACCAAAATGTTTGTGTACGGTAAGGTTACATCCCTATATATTATTATATTATATTTTTATATAATATATACAATATACAGGTAAAAGCCAGTAAATTAGAATATTTTTGGAAAACTTGATTTATTTCAGTAATTGCATTCAAAAGGTGTAACTTGTACATTATATTTATTCATTGCACACAGACTGATGCATTCAAATGTTTATTTCATTTAATTTTGATGATTTGAAGTGGCAACAAATGAAAATCCAAAATTCTGTGTGTCACAAAATTAGAATATTACTTAAGGCTAATACAAAAAAGGGATTTTTAGAAATGTTGGCCAACTGAAAAGTATGAAAATGAAAAATATGAGCATGTACAATACTCAATACTTGGTTGGAGCTCCTTTTGCCTCAATTACTGCGTTAATGCGGCGTGGCATGGAGTCGATGAGTTTCTGGCACTGCTCAGGTGTTATGAGAGCCCAGGTTGCTCTGATAGTGGCCTTCAACTCTTCTGCGTTTTTGGGTCTGGCATTCTGCATCTTCCTTTTCACAATACCCCACAGATTTTCTATGGGGCTAAGGTCAGGGGAGTTGGCGGGCCAATTTAGAACAGAAATACCATGGTCCGTAAACCAGGCACGGGTAGATTTTGCGCTGTGTGCAGGCGCCAAGTCCTGTTGGAACTTGAAATCTCCATCTCCATAGAGCAGGTCAGCAGCAGGAAGCATGAAGTGCTCTAAAACTTGCTGGTAGATGGCTGCGTTGACCCTGGATCTCAGGAAACAGAGTGGACCGACACCAGCTGGACTGCTGCTGAGTGGTCCAAAGTCATGTTTTCTGACGAAAGCAAATTTTGCATTTCCTTTGGAAATCGAGGTCCCAGAGTCTGGAGGAAGACAGGAGAGGCACAGGATCCATGTTGCCTGAAGTCTAGTGTAAATTTCCACCATCAGTGATGGTTTGGGGTGCCATGTCATCTGCTGGTGTCGGTCCACTCTGTTTCCTGAGATCCAGGGTCAACGCAGCCGTCTACCAGCAAGTTTTAGAGCACTTCATGCTTCCTGCTGCTGACCTGCTCTATGGAGATGGAGATTTCAAGTTCCAACAGGACTTGGCGCCTGCACACAGCGCAAAATCTACCCGTGCCTGGTTTACGGACCATGGTATTTCTGTTCTAAATTGGCCCGCCAACTCCCCTGACCTTAGCCCCATAGAGAATCTGTGGGGTATTGTGAAAAGGAAGATGCAGAATGCCAGACCCAAAAACGCAGAAGAGTTGAAGGCCACTATCAGAGCAACCTGGGCTC
>NC_084561.2:42433823-42453823 GCF_033978685.3 Nerophis lumbriciformis | reverse complement strand
GTGCCCACCGCACCGACACCCCGCCTCGTCCGCCTTCGCCGCGGCCGGCGTCACGCGCAGCAGGTAAGCAGCTTACCTGCCCGCCACCCCCGTGGCCGGGGGCTCGTAACAGGAGTCACTCCGCGCGCTCCGCCCGCGCAGCTTACCTGCCCGCCACCCCCGTTGTCGGGGGCGCGTAACAGGGGTCACTCCGCGCGCAGTGCGCTCACGAAAGGGGTGGGGCTCACCCTGGTTGATATAGACAGCAGGACGGTGGCCATGGAAGTCGGAACCCGCTAAGGAGTGTGTAACAACCCACCTGCCGAATCAACTAGCCCTGAAAATGGATGGCGCTGGAGCGTCGGGCCCATACCCGGCCGTCGCCGGCAGCGAGACGCGCTTGGAGGTGCGCTCAGCGCGGCTCCCATATGATTGCGCACTGGTGTGCGTCTGGGCCGTGACAGCGTGGCACGCGAATGTCTGTGCTGCATTGGATCAGTCTCCTTTCTTTAACAGGCAAAAGCTTTATAACCTCACTAATGCCTTGCATCATCTATATTAGATATATAACAACGGGCGGGTGCGGGCGGATGCGGTTCTGATTAAATGTTAGGTCGGGTGGATGGCGGATGGTTGACGACTTTCTGATGCGGTTGCGGATGAAATAATTGCCTATCCGCGCATCTCTAATATATATATATATATATATATATATATATATATATGCTTCTCTGACCGTTCATGAATGAGTATATCCGTTCGGCCACCGTGTTCAATGGAGAAGTCTGATCTACAAAACGTGCAGGCAGCATACCCCTTCCCCTTCGAGCTGTCCTGGATGAACTGAAATATTTTTTTCCAATCATTTTGGAACTTGCAAGCGTACTTCTTCTTCTTACTCGTCGACGCCATGTCTCTTCTTCTGCTTCGTCTTCTTCTTCATCTGTTCTGATTGCCGCGCTTGACTTCGAGGTGTAACCGTTGTTATTATTGTCCGGCCGGAAACGGCGCCCAGTGAAGGATGGTGTAGCAATATTGTTGTCCGGGTGGAAATCGGGAGAAATTCGTGAGAATGGTTGCCCCGGGAGATTTTCGGGAGGGGCACTGAAATTCGGGACTTTCCCGGGAAAATGGGGAGGGTTGGCAAGTGTGTTTGGCGGTGGTTTGGCTTCAAGCGGGAAGATGTTGAACAGACAACCGTAATATGTCAAGTACGCGGCAAAAGCGTTGCTACAAAAAGTAGCAGCACTGCTAATAAGTATGGGTTGCCAACAGTGCTTTGAAAAACAGTATTTAGAGACAAATGTACTCGTCCCACATTGAACTTAAAATGGACGCGTTTTGTCGGGTATTACCTTGAAAACCACTAATAGTTAGTAAATTGTCTTTGGAATCATTGAATGACAAGGCACGGTTTATATCACATTGATGGCAAACTTATTCACACCCCTTTATTTCCTAGTCACCAATATGAGAATAAATAAGAATTTGACAAGCAGGGCAGCCACTCCCTGTATGCAGATCACGTTCTGGGGGGCCCCGTTTTGCAAGAAAAAGCGCATGTAAGATGTCAATTAATGAATGGTAAATGGTAAATGGTAAATGGGTTATACTTGTATAGCGCTTTTCTACCTTCGAGGTACTCAAAGCGCTTTGACACTATTTCCACATTCACCCATTCACACACACACACATTCACACACTGATGGCCATGCAAGGCCCTAACCACGACTCATCAGGAGCAAGGGTGAATTGTCTTGCTCAAGGACACAACGAACGTGACAAAGTTGGTAGAAGGTGGGGATTGAACCAGGAACCCTCAGGTTGCTGGCACGGCCACTCTCCCAACCTGCGCCACGCCGTCCCCGTGACAGGGTGCTCCATATAATATTTTACTGCAAATTTATCCCGAGCCTCTTCCTGCTCCATCACTGGTAAAAAAATATAATGGCCAATTTTGTCAAGACGTGGTTTTGGCTTACTGCGAGGTCGTTCTCCCAGGAAGGCAAACGGACGACTCCGGACAGGACTTGCAGGTAGGAACATGATTTAATTTGAAGAAACAATCAACGAGGTACAAAACAGAAAACAACCCGAAGGCAAGCGTGCCTATCGCATGCGGAAGCTTAGGCAAAAACTTAGGACATGAAACTATAGAGCCTCACGAAACTGTGGCATGAAACAAACAGCATAAACTATGGCGTGGAACAAACACGAAACTGTGGCATGAAACAAACAGCATAAACTATGGCGTGGAACAAACACGAAACTGTAGCATGAAACAAACAGCATAAACTATGGCGTGTAACAAACACGAGACCGTGGCATGAAACAAACACGACTTATAACAAGGCATGAGGTAAACACTTAGCATAAACTATGGCATTGCATGACACAAACACGAAACTGTGGCATGAAACCATTAGCATTAACTATGGCATAGAACAAACACGAAACTGTGGCATGAAACCAATAGCATTAACTATGGCATAGAACAAACACGAAACTGTGGCATGAAACCAATAGCATTAACTATGGCATAGAACAAACACGAAACTGTGGCATGAAACCAATAGCATTAACTATGGCATAGAACAAACACGAAACTGTGGCATGAAACCAATAGCATTAACTATGGCATGACACAAACACGAAACTGTGGCATGAAACCAATAGCATTAACTATGGCATAGAACAAACACGAAACTGTGGCATGAAACAAACTGCATAAACTATGGCGTGGAACAAACACGAAACTGTGGCATGAAACAAACACGACTTATAACAAGGCATGAGGTAAACACTTAGCATAAACTATGGCATTACATGACACAAACACGAAACTGTGGCATGAAACCAATAGCATTAACTATGGCATAGAGCAAACACGAAACTGTGGCATGAAACCAATAGCATTAACTATGGCATAGAACAAACACGAAACTGTGGCATGAAACCAATAGCATTAACTATGGCATAGAACAAAGACGAAACTGTGGCATGAAACCAATAGCATTAACTATGGCATAGAACAAACACGAAACTGTGGCATGAAACCAATAGCATTAACTATGGCATAGAACAAACACGAAACTGTGGCATGAAACCAATAGCATTAACTATGGCATAGAACAAACACGAAACTGTGGCATGAAACCAATAGCATTAACTATGGCATAGAACAAACACTAAACTTTGGCATGAAACCAATAGCATTAACTATGGCATAGAACAAACACTAAACTGTGGCATGAAACCAATAGCATTAACTATGGCATAGAACAAACACGAAACTGTGGCATGAAACCAATAGCATTAACTATGGCATAGAACAAACACGAAACTGTGGCATGAAACCGATACGAAACCGTGGCATGGAACAACTAAGACATACGTAGTCCAGGCATGAGGCAAACAACTAATGACGCCAGGACGACTGACTGGCAAAGGCAGGCTTAAATAGTACTCTGATTAGAAGCAGGTGCGTGTCCCGAACACCAGAGGCAGGTGAAAATCATAAGTAGCCATGGTAACTAAAACAAACTCAGGTGTCAAACAGGAACTAAAAGAGTCCAAATCTAACAGAACATGACAAATTTCCCCATACACTGTGGTGCGCTGTGTTAGGACTAAGTATGACAATATGTGTTATTTTTAAATGTTTTTCAAATACATTATTGAGTTATTTAATGCCCATAAATTCATATTTTAGTACAAAACATGTATCAAATGTAAAGTTGGATTTGAAAAATATATAAGACATTTTTTTTTACATGAATAAAAAAAAATGTAACCGGCAGGTGTGGTGGGGGTTTATTACATACTTGCCAACCCTCCCGAATTTTCCGGGAGACTCCCGAAATTCAGCGCCTCTCCCGAAAAACCTCCCGGGACAAATATTCTCCCGAAAATCTCCCGATTTTCAGCCGGAGCTAGAGGCCACGCCCCCTCCAGCTCCATGAGGACCTGAGTGAGGACAGCCTTTTTTTCAAGACGGGAGGACAACAGGGTGACAAGAACTAAATCATCCAGACTAGAGATAAATTGTATTATTATGTTTATCTTACCTAAAAATAAATATATATATATATTTTTTTTTTAAATAACTAAATACATTTTTACTATATTTTGCTAAAAACATCAAAATTAATTGTATTTTTATTTGTATTTTTT
The DNA here is from genome assembly GCF_033978685.3 of Nerophis lumbriciformis. NCBI lineage: Eukaryota > Metazoa > Chordata > Actinopteri > Syngnathiformes > Syngnathidae > Nerophis > Nerophis lumbriciformis. The sequence continues at coordinate 42,449,671 of NC_084561.2, read as the reverse complement.
CTGACTCCTTATTACATCCAACCATAGAATTATACATTAAAATAAACATATTTGAAATAATTAATTTTAAATTATCATAATAATTCATTTAAAATGACCATATTTAATTATTAAAATTATTGCTTGTTTATCCATCCATCCATCTTCTTCCGCTTATCCGAGGTCGGGTCGCGGGGGCAGCAGCCTAAGCAGGGAAGCCCAGACTTCCCTCTCCCCAGCCACTTCATCCAGCTCCTCCCGGGGGACCCCGAGGCGTTCCCAGGCCAGCCGGGAGACATAGTCTTCCCAACGTGTCCTGGGTCTTCCCCGCGGCCTCCTACCGGTCGGACGTGCCCTAAACACCTCCCTAGGGAGGCGTTCGGGTGGCATCCTGACCAGATGCCCGAACCACCTCATCTGGCTCCTCTCCATGTGGAGGAGCAGCGGCTTTACTTTGAGCTCCTCCCGGATGGCAGAGCTTCTCACCCTATCTCTAAGGGAGAGCCCCGCCACCCGGCGGAGGAAACTCATTTGGGCCGCTTGTACCCGTGATCTTGTCCTTTCGGTCATAACCCAAAGCTCATGACCATAGGTGAGGATGGGAACGTAGATCGACCGGTAAATTGAGAGCTTTGCCTTCCGGCTCAGCTCCTTCTTCACCACAACGGACCGATACAGCGTCCGCATTACTGAAGACACCGCACCGATCCGCCTGTCGATCTCACGATCCACTCTTCCCTCACTCGTGAACAAGACTCCGAGGTACTTGAACTCCTCCACTTGGGGCAAGATCTCCTCCCAACCCGAAGATGGCACTCCACCCTTTTCCGGGCGAGAACCATGGACTCGGACTTGGAGGTGCTGATTCTCATCCCAGTCGCTTCACACTCAGCTGCGAACCGATCCAGTGAGAGCTGAAGATCCTGGCCAGATGAAGCCATCAGGACCACATCATCTGCAAAAAGCAGAGACCTAATCCTGCAGCCACCAAACCAGATCCCCTCAACGCCTTGACTGCGCCTAGAAATTCTGTCCATAAAAGTTATGAACAGAATGGGTGACAAAGGGCAACCTTGGCGGAGTCCAACCCTCACTGGAAACGTGTCCGACTTACTACCGGCAATGCGGACCAAGCTCTGGCACTTATCATACAGGGAGCGGACTGCCACAATCAGACAGTCCGATACCCCATACTCTCTGAGCACTCCCCACAGGACTTCCCGAGGGACACGGTCGAATGCCTTCTCCAAGTCCACAAAACACATGTAGACTGGTTGGGCAAACTCCCATGCACCCTCAAGGACCCTGCCGAGAGTATAGAGCTGGTCCACAGTTCCACGACCAGGACGAAAACCACACTGTTCCTCCTGAATCCGAGGTTCGACTATCCGGCGTAGCCTCCTCTCCAGTACACCTGAATAGACCTTACCGGGAAGGCTGAGGAGTGTGATCCCACGATAGTTAGAACACACCCTCCTATTCCCCTTCTTAAAGAGAGGAACCACCACCCCGGTCTGCCAATCCAGTGGTACCGCCCCCGATGTCCACGCGATGCTGCAGAGTCTTGTCAACCAAGACAGCCCCACAGCATCCAGAGCCTTAAGGAACTCCGGGCGGATCTTATCTACCCCCGGGGCCTTGCCACCGAGGAGCTTTTTAACTACCTCAGCAACCTCAGCCCCAGAAATAGGAGAGCCCACCACAGACTCCCCAGGCACTGCTTCCTTATAGGAAGACGTGTTGGTGGGATTGAGGAGGTCTTCGAAGTATTCCCTCCACCGATCCACAACATCCGCAGTCGAGGTCAGCAGAACACCATCCTCGCCATACACGGTGTTGATAGTGCACTGCTTCCCCTTCCTGAGGCGGCGGATGGTGGTCCAGAATTGCTTCGAAGCCGTCCGGAAGTCGTTTTCCATGGCCTCACCGAACTCCTCCCATGTCCGAGTTTTTGCCTCTGCGACCGCTGAAGCCGCACACCGCTTGGCCTGTCGGTATCTGTCCGCTGCCTCGGGAGTCCTATGAGCCAAAAGAACCCGATAGGACTCCTTCTTCAGCTTGACAGCATCCCTCACCGCCGGTGTCCACCAACGGGTTCTAGGATTACCGCCACGACAAGCACCAACTACCTTGCGGCCACAGCTCCAATCAGGATGTATGTATGTATATATATATATATATATATATATATATATATATATATATATATATATATATATATATATATATATATATATATATATATATATATATATATATATGTGTGTGTGTGTGTATTAAATACTTGACTTGGTGAATTCTAGCTGTCAATATACTCCTCCCCTCTTAACCACGCCCCCAACCACGCCGCTCCCCATCCCCGACCACGCCCCCCACCCCCCACCTCCCGAAATCGGAGGTCTCAAGGTTGGCAAGTATGGCTTATTAGGGCCCCAATTTAGCCAGGGGTGGCCCTGCTTGGTGGTATAACATGGCACCTGCCAGGTTTGCGTCAGGAAGGGTAAACGTTACAAGCCGATTCGTCACACCATTTTTCTCGCTGTGGCGACCCCTAATTGTAAAAAGCCTAAAGAAGTCATTTTATTCTCTTCATTTTGTTATTTTGCACTAAAATATAAATTATACAACACTTTGTTTCCCATGTATTTGCATTAATGCATCCGATTAGAGTCAGGTTTGAGTGAAATAGTATACAAATCTTTGGCTGGTAGGGGTGAGGACAATTCCATCAAAGTAAGGTGGCGACTCTATTTATGACACTCATTGGCAATAAAAACTGCTATACCTTTTTGTTTTCTCAGGGTTTGTACCATTCCGACCAGAGGTTTGGCCCAGGTGTGCTTAAGGAGTCCTCGGGGCGTCAAGATGTGGGAATTTGGCATGGAAAACATCTGATACAACTCTGTAACACAGTAGAAGACAGCTTCAGCTTGAAAAACATCCCTGAATATGCGGTATACTTGGACGAAACCACTGCCTCACCTTCTCTCAATCAGGTAAATTATTAACTCCTTCTAAGTATACAAGAAGCATGTACTCGGGCTGGGCGTGGTAATACGAGAGAAAGAAGGTGCCAATCTGGTAACCAATGAAGGAAGAATTAATTCCCAAGAAAAACAGCAGGGGGTCCATCGTCTGGCGGTGGTTTGGCTTCAAGCGGGAAGATGTTGAACAGACCGTAATATGTCAAGTGTGCGGCAAAAGCGTACAAAAAGTAGCAGCACGACTAATTTGTCACCCGCTAGAGCAGGGGTGCTCACACTTTTTCTGCAGGCGAGCTACTTTTCAATTGATCAAGTCGTGGGGATCTACCTCATTCATATATATAATTTATATTTACTTATTTATGAAATATATGTTTTTGTTTATAAGTTAAAGGTGTTTAATGATAATGCAAGCATGTTTAACACATATAGTTAATATTGTTAATAAGTTAAAGGTGTTTAAAGATAATACAAGCATGTTTAATACATATAGTTAATATTGTTAACAAGTTAAAGGTGTTTAATGATAATACAAGCATGTTTAATACATATAGTTAATATTATTAACAAGTTAAAGGTGTTTAAAGATAATACAAGCATGTTTAACACATATAGTTAATATTGTTAATAAGTTAAAGGTGTTTAAAGATAATACAAGCATGTTTAATACATATAGTTAATATTATCAATAAGTTAAAGGTGTTTAAAGATAATACAAGCATGTTTAACACATATAGTTAATATTGTTAACAAGTTAAAGGTGTTTAATGATAATACAAGCATGTTTAATACATATAGTTAATATTGTTAACAAGTTAAAGGTGTTTAAAGATAATGCAAGCATGTTTAACACATATAGTTAATATTGTTAATAAATTAAAGGTGTTTAAAGATAATACAAGCATGTTTAACACATATAGTTAATATTATTAATAAGTTAAAGGTGTTTAAAGATAATACAAGCATGTTTAACACATATAGTTAATATTGTTAACAAGTTAAAGGTGTTTAATGATAATACAAGCATGTTTAATACATATAGTTAATATTATTAATAAATTAAAGGTGTTTAAAGATAATACAAGCATGTTTAATACATATAGTTAATATTGTTAACAAGTTAAAGGTGTTTAATGATAATACAAGCATGTTTAATACATATAGTTAATATTGTTAATAAGTTAACGGTGTTTAAAGATAATACAAGCATGTTTAACACATATAGTTAATATTGTTAACAAGTTAAAGGTGTTTAAAGATAATACAAGCATGTTTGACCCATATAGTTAATATTGTTAACAAGTTAAAGGTGTTTAAAGATAATACAAGCATGTTTAATACATATAGTTAATATTGTTAATAAATTAAAGGTGTTTAAAGATAATACAAGCATGTTTAATACATATAGTTAATATTGTTAACAAGTTAAAGGTGTTTAATGATAATACAAGCATGTTTAATACATATAGTTAATATTATTAATAAGTTAAAGGTGTTTAAAGATAATACAAGCATGTTTAACACATATAGTTAATATTGTTAACAAGTTAAAGGTGTTTGAAGATAATACAAGCATGTTTGACCCATATAGTTAATATTGTTAACAAGTTAAAGGTGTTTAATGATAATACAAGTATGTTTAATACATATAGTTAATATTATTAACAAGTTAAAGGTGTTTAATGATAATACAAGCATGTTTAATACATATAGTTAATATTATTAACAAGTTAAAGGTGTTTAATGATAATACAAGCATGTTTAATACATATAGTTAATATTATTAATAAGTTAAAGGTGTTTAAAGATAATACAAGCATGTTTAACACATATAGTTAATATTGTTAATAAGTTAAAGGTGTTTCAAGATAATACAAGCATGTTTAACACATATAGTTAATATTGTTAACAAGTTAAAGGTGTTTAAAGATAATACAAGCATGTTTAATACATATAGTTAATATTGTTAATAAATTAAAGGTGTTTAAAGATAATACAAGCATGTTTAATACATATAGTTAATATTGTTAACAAGTTAAAGGTGTTTAATGATAATACAAGCATGTTTAATACATATAGTTAATATTGTTAATAAATTAAAGGTGTTTAAAGATAATACAAGCATGTTTAATACATATAGTTAATATTGTTAACAAGTTAAAGGTGTTTAATGATAATACAAGCATGTTTAATACATATAGTTAATATTATTAATAAGTTAAAGGTGTTTAAAGATAATACAAGCATGTTTAACACATATAGTTAATATTGTTAACAAGTTAAAGGTGTTTGAAGATAATACAAGCATGTTTGACCCATATAGTTAATATTGTTAACAAGTTAAAGGTGTTTAAAGATAATACAAGCATGTTTAACACATATAGTTAATATTATTAATAAGTTAAAGGTGTTTAAAGATAATACAAGCATGTTTAACACATATAGTTAATATTGTTAATAAATTAAAGGTGTTTAATGATAATACAAGCATGTTTGATACATATAGTTAATATTATTAATAAGTTAAAGGTGTTTAAAGATAATACAAGCATGTTTAACACATATAGTTAATATTGTTAATAAATTAAAGGTGTTTAAAGATAATACAAGCATGTTTAACACATATAGTTAATATTGTTATTAAATTAAAGGTGTTTAATGATAATACAAGCATGTTTAATACATATAGTTAATATTATTAATAAGTTAAAGGTGTTTAAAGATAATACAAGCATGTTTAACACATATAGTTAATATTGTTAATAAATTAAAGGTGTTTAAAGATAATACAAGCATGTTTAATACATATAGTTAATATTGTTAATAAATTAAAGGTGTTTAAAGATAATACAAGCATGTTTAATACATATAGTTAATATTGTTAACAAGTTAAAGGTGTTTAATGATAATACAAGCATGTTTAATACATATATAGTTAATATTATTAATAAGTTAAAGGTGTTTAAAGATAATACAAGCATGTTTAACACATATAGTTAATATTGTTAACAAGTTAAAGGTGTTTAAAGATAATACAAGCATGTTTAACACATATAGTTAATATTGTTAATAAGTTAACGGTGTTTAAAGATAATACAAGCATGTTTAACACATATAGTTAATATTGTTAACAAGTTAAAGGTGTTTAAAGATAATACAAGCATGTTTGACCCATATAGTTAATATTGTTAACAAGTTAAAGGTGTTTAAAGATAATACAAGCATGTTTAATACATATAGTTAATATTGTTAACAAGTTAAAGGTGTTTAATGATAATACAAGCATGTTTAATACATATAGTTAATATTATTAATAAGTTAAATGTGTTTAAAGATAATACAAGCATGTTTAACACATATAGATTCCTTTCTTTCATGAAGACAAGAATATAAGTTGGTGTATTACCTGATTCTGATGACTTGCATTGATTGGAATCAGACAGTGGTGCTAAAAACGTCCGCATTTTCGAATGGAGGAGAAAAAAGTCCTCCTTTCTGTCCAATACCACATGAAAGTGGTTGGTTTTTGGCATCTTATTTGTCCAGCTTCCGTACTCCTTTGTAGACACTTTACAAGAAATACATTGTCGGCAAACTCCGTAGCTTGTGCACGCCAGCTTTCTGAGACTCTTATTTTGTTAGCGCAACTGTGCAGTCGGTCTTTGGAGTTTTGACGACAGGTACGGCGCCAGAGTCTGTTGAAATAAAGTGTTTCTCGCCTTCCAGTCGGTAATTTTAATGAGCTGGCAGCAGCCAGCGTCATCTCAGAAGACCCTCGGGTGCCGTGAATGTCAGTCAAGTGACGAAAGTGACGTCATAGTGAAGATTTATGATCGCTCATTTTTAGGACTATTTTTTTGGTGATCGACTGACACACCCTCCGCGATCGACCGGTAGCTCGCGATCGACGTAATGAGCACCCCTGCCCCAGAGAATGAAGAGTGCTTGAAACTCCGCATGTCAACATCTCCGGCCGGTGCCACACCCACAAAATGCCCAAGCAACCATTTCCACATCAACACCGTATGAAACAAATAGTCAACAACAGAAGGAGATAACGTCCGCAGGAACCTACCACATAGTGAAGGACATACACTATTTGATTTCCTGTTATGCAGCTCATTTTTATTTGACACTTATTAAAATATCTTGTGTGACATCATGCACAAAAGTGCACTTTATTTGTTTTAAACTATTGTAGTGGCGTTCTGTACAAAAAGTGCACTTTAATTGAGTGTTGTTTTGATATGTCATCTTAGTGACATCATGCACAAAAGTGCACTAATAGCTTGTTTTAAAATGTCTCTGACAATCTTGCACTTTCTGTTTTGGAAATGACATGAATGTTTGTGCCACTGCTTAATAACTGTTTAATAAATACACTTTTAGTTGTGGTTTCCCTCTCTGCATGAAAGTTTAAAAGGAGCATATTTTAATGCAGTATGAAGAAGAATGTTTCAATGTAGACACATAGAATCATCATACTGCTGTGATTATATGCATCAAGTGTTCATTCAAGGCCAAGGCAAAATACGGAGATATACAAACCCCGTTTCCATATGAGTTGGGAAATTGTGTTAGATGTAAATATAAACGGAATACAATGATTGGCAACTAATTTTCAACCCATATTCAGTTGAATATGCTACAAAGACAACATATTTGATGTTCAAACTGATAAACATTTTTTTTTCTTTGCAAATAATCATTAACTTTAGAATTTGATGCCAGCAACACATGACAAAGAAGTTGGGAAAGGTGGCAATAAATACTGATAAAGTTGAGGAATGCTCATCAAACACTTATTTGGAACATCCCACAGGTGTGCAGGCTAATTGGGAACAGGTGGGTGCCATGATTGGGTATAAAAACAGCTCCCCAAAAAATGCTCAGTCATTCACAAGAAAGGATGGGGCGAGGTACACCCCTTTGTCCGCGACTGCGTGAGCAAATAGTCAAACAGTTTAAGAACAACGTTTCTCAAAGTGCAATTGCAAGAAATTTAGGGATTTCAACATCTACGGTCCATAATATCATCAAAAGGTTCAGAGAATCTGGAGAAATCACTCCACGTAAGCGGCATGGCCGGAAACCAACATTGAATGACCGTGACCTTCCATCCCTCAGACGGCACTGTATCAAAAAGCGACATCAATCTCTAAAGGATATCACCACATGGGCTCAGGAACACTTCAGAAACCCACTGTCACTAACTACAGTTGGTCGCTACATCTGTAAGTGCAAGTTAAAACCTCTACTATGCAAAGCGAAAGCCATTTATCAACAACACCCAGAAACGCCGCCGGCTTCTCTGGGCCCGAGATCATCTAAGATGGACTCATGCAAAGTGGAAAAGTGTTCTGTGGTGTGACGAGTCCACATTTCAAATTGTTTTTGGAAACATCGTGTCATCCGGACCAAAGGGGAAGCGAACCATCCAGACTGTTATCGACGCAAAGTTGAAAAGCCAGCATGTGTGATGGTATGGGGGTGCGTTAGTGCCCAAGGCATGGGTAACTTACACATCTGTGAAGGCACCATTAATGCTGAAAGGTACATACAGGTTTTGGAACAACATATGCTGCCATCTAAGCGCCGTCTTTTTCATGGACGCCCCTGCTTATTTCAGCAAGACAATGCCAAGACACGTGTCGCATCAACGTGGCTTCATAGTAAAAGAGTGCGGGTAATAGACTGGCCCGCCTGCAGTCTAGACCTGTCTCCCATCAAAAATGTGTGGCGCATTATGAAGCTAATGAATCCTAGAACCCGTTGGTGGACACCGGCGGTGAGGGATGCCGTCAAGCTGAAGAAGGAGTCCTATCGGGTTCTTTTGGCTCATAGGACTCCTGAGGCAGCGGACAGGTACCGACAGGCCAAGCGGTGTGCGGCTTCAGCGGTCGCAGAGGCAAAAACTCGGACATGGGAGGAGTTCGGTGAGGCCATGGAAAACGACTTCCGGACGGCTTCGAAGCGATTCTGGACCACCATCCGCCGCCTCAGGAAGGGGAAGCAGTGCACTATCAACACCGTGTATGGCGAGGATGGTGTTCTGCTGACCTCGACTGCGGATGTTGTGGATCGGTGGAGGGAATACTTCGAAGACCTCCTCAATCCCACCAACACGTCTTCCTATGAGGAAGCAGTGCCTGGGGAGTCTGTGGTGGGCTCTCCTATTTCTGGGGCTGAGGTTGCTGAGGTAGTTAAAAAGCTCCTCGGTGGCAAGGCCCCGGGGGTAGATGAGATCCGCCCGGAGTTCCTTAAGGCTCTGGATGCTGTGGGGCTGTCTTGGTTGACAAGACTCTGCAGCATCGCGTGGACATCGGGGGCGGTACCACTGGATTGGCAGACCGGGGTGGTGGTTCCTCTCTTTAAGAAGGGGAACCGGAGGGTGTGTTCCAACTATCGTGGGATCACACTCCTCAGCCTTCCCGGTAAGGTCTATTCAGGTGTACTGGAGAGGAGGCTACGCCGGATAGTCGAACCTCGGATTCAGGAGGAACAGTGTGGTTTTCGTCCTGGTCGTGGAACTGTGGACCAGCTCTATACTCTCGGCAGGGTCCTTGAGGGTGCATGGGAGTTTGCCCAACCAGTCTACATGTGTTTTGTGGACTTGGAGAAGGCATTCGACCGTGTCCCTCGGGAAGTCCTGTGGGGAGTGCTCAGAGAGTATGGAGTATCGGACTGTCTGATTGTGGCAGTCCGCTCCCTGTATGATCAGTGCCAGAGCTTGGTCCGCATTGCCGGTAGTAAGTCGGACACGTTTCCAGTGAGGGTTGGACTCCGCCAAGGCTGCCCTTTGTCACCCATTCTGTTCATAACTTTTATGGACAGAATTTCTAGGCGCAGTCAAGGCGTTGAGGGGATCCGGTTTGGTGGCTGCAGGATTAGGTCTCTGCTTTTTGCAGATGATGTGGTCCTGATGGCTTCATCTGGCCAGAATCTTCAGCTCTCACTGGATCGGTTCGCAGCTGAGTGTGAAGCGACTGGGATGAGAATCAGCACCTCCAAGTCCGAGTCCATGGTTCTCGCCCGGAAAAGGGTGGAGTGCCATCTCCGGGTTGGGGAGGAGATCTTGCCCCAAGTGGAGGAGTTCAAGTACCTCGGAGTCTTGTTCACGAGTGAGGGAAGAGTGGATGGTGAGATCGACAGGCGGATCGGTGCGGCGTCTTCAGTAATGCGGACGCTGTATCGATCCGTTGTGGTGAAGAAGGAGCTGAGCCGGAAGGCAAAGCTCTCAATTTACCGGTCGATCTACGTTCCCATCCTCACCTATGGTCATGAGCTTTGGATTATGACCGAAAGGACAAGATCACGGGTACAAGCGGCCGAAATGAGTTTCCTCAGTGGCGGGGCTCTCCCTTAGAGATAGGGTGAGAAGCTCTGTCATCCGGGGGGAGCTCAAAGTAAAGCCGCTGCTCCTCCACATCGAGAGGAGCCAGATGAGGTGGTTCGGGCATCTGGTCAGGATGCCACCCAAACGCCTCCCTAGGGAGGTGTTTAGGGCACGTCCGACCGGTAGGAGGCCGCGGGGAAGACCCAGGACACGTTGGGAAGACTATGTCTCCCGGCTGGCCTGGGAACGCCTCGGGGTCCCACAGGAAGAGCTGGACGAAGTGGCTGGGGAGAGGGAAGTCTGGGCTTCCCTGCTTAGGCTGCTGCCCCCGCGACCCGACCTCGGATAAGTGGAAGAAAATGGATGGATGGATGGGTTATGAAGCGTAAAATACGACAGCGGAGACTGTTGAACGACTGAAGCTCTACATAAAACAAGAATGGGAAAGAATTCCACTTTCATTGCTTCAACAATTAGTTTCCTCAGTTCCCAATCGTTTATTGAGTGTTGTTAAAAGAAAAGGTGATGTAACACAGTGGTGAACATGCCCTTTCCCAACTACTTTGGCACGTGTTGCAGCCATGAAATTCTAAGTTAATTATTATTTGCAAAAAAAATAAAGTTTATGAGTTTGAACATCAAATATGTTGTCTTTGTAGTGCATTCAACTGAATTTGGGTTGAAAAGGATTTGCAAATCATTGTATTCCGTTTATATTTACATCTAACACAATTTCCCAACTCATATGGAAACGGGGTTTGTATATGGTGTATCGTGACATGGCCTAAAAATATCCAGATATTAATAAAAGGCCATATCGCCCAGAACTAGCATGTACTATTAACTGTACATATTTAAGATATAGTCACTGATGGTTTAAGGGGGTCGGCAACCCGCGGATTTCGAGTCGCATGCGGCTCTTTAGCGCCGCTCTAGTGCATGAGCAACAGTCCATGAGCCGCTGTTGTGCTGGATTTTGCACCCCCTGACGAGAGTGTTATATCAACTAAAGCCCTCACTTCAACTTTCCACGTGCAAGATTGAATCTATTTAAAAAAGTGTAACCGAGGGTTTATAAATGTCGCCTATACTGTATGAAACTACAAAATAACAAACACGGAGGCTCAAGTTTACACGAGGACCACTTTGTTTACCTTCTTTCAAAAACCTCCGCTCCACTCCAACGTGTCATCACTTCCGCCTTCAAAATAAGAGCTCAAGGCATATACTGTATAACAGCGCATAACAGGAACTTAACATCACAAAGAGGAAAGCCCATAAAAATAGGTTACAAAAGTTATTTAATAAGAAGCTAAAAAGTGCAAAAACAATAATGTTCGTGTTGGAGGAGTTGTGAATTAGGTACACCTGCAGTCTGCAGGTGTACCTAATGTTGTGGCCCTGCAGTCATTCACAACTCCTCCAACACGAACATTATTGTTTTTTGCACTTTTTGGCTTCTTATGAAATAACTTTTTTAAATAGATTCAATCTTGCACGTGGAAAGTTTAAGTGTGGGCTTTAGTTGATATAACACTCCCGTCAGGGGTTGCCGTGCATTCTACGGCGTGGGTGCAGGAGGCGAGCCTCAGCCAGTGCGTCTTTTGCAGCCGTTTTATGATCGCTCAGCACAAGAAATACGTTACACACATACAGTTGTTGACAAAATACACTGTACATTATATACCTCAGCTAACTAAACTATGGAAATGTATAATATAGTTCATATAGCAATACGGTCTCACTGCACAGCAGGCCAGCAGTTAGCCGAGTCATTGCGCAATCCATGTTGAGGCACTGAGTGACGTGCCTCGACTGGCTGCTGTTCACCGCACCGTCTCTTCTCAGTATTTGAACGGCAAATGTGAAAATTCAGCGATTTTAAATAAAAATAATCTAAAACGGGTGAAGTTAAATGGAAAATAACTTTATAGTATAATCACTGGATACATATAACAATTTAATAAAAACATTTTCTTTTTACATTTTTTTTCTTTCCATGATGGCAGGTGAGGCCCCGCCTATAGTGACTGCACGTCACTGATGTACACTTTTGATCGCGACTACATGCTTGCATAAAAAAGCTGTACTTGGTAAACAGTAAATTCTGTATTTTATCAAAACTTGTAAATGGAAATGTAAAAGTTTACACTTTAATCACAAATAGTTTGTTATTCAACTGTGGTGGCACATAAAAACAATATTATGAAAACTGACTTGTCAGAATAATTGTATCTAAGTTATCACACAACTTTGTGTTGCCATGAGTTCCCGGCGAGAAGACAAAAGCTGTCTTTGATCCTACCAAGAAGAAGGCTTGTAAAGCTCCACTGTGTAGGATGGGAAGCAACATGAAGGTGTTCTGTTTCTGTGATGTATTGTAATCCACAGAAAGATTTTGTTTTGACCCGAGAACTACAAAGCAAAGAGAAAGCAGGACCAGACTCTCATCTGTTTTGTAACCAAAGGCAACGGCTGTTTATGACCCCCGTCCCTTTTTTTCTTTCTTTCTTTCTTTAGTTTATTTCGAACATGAACACACTTACATCATAATACATCACACAATTTCATATCATTTCATTTTACATCATGCTCGAAAAGGAGTAGGAAGAAGCAAAGCTTATTTAATCCTTCCCACTTCAAAGCGTTTACAAATATATAGAATCATTTACTGACTTTTGTATATAATAAAATAACATCTATGAATTAGTATACAACAGTTTTGTAATATGTAATTAATTAATTAATTCAGTCATTATTAACATACTGAGATGAAGAATATCTTATTTTCAATAAGGTTGAAAGTATTTCTCATAATTCTTCTTTTTTGTACTCTGTAAGCACTATTAATTTGAACAACCTCTTAAACTGGATCATATCAGTACAATTTTTAACTTCTTTACTTAATCCATTCCATCATTTAATTCCACATACTGATATGCTAAAAGTTGTAAGTGTTGTACGTGCATCATACCTGCCAACTACTCCGGTTTTCCCGTAATTCGTACGGTTTTCATCAACCTATTCCGGGTTACGGTTGCAGTGATAAAAAATAAGATTTTTCATTAATTAAAAAAAAAAAGGGTGAAAACTACGCGAATTGCACCTTGTGCAGACAAGATTTTTCGATCGGACACGGAGGAATTAGCGATGTAAAAGACCACGTTGGGACAAAAAAACACAAGTCTAATGCCGTTGCTAGCGATACAAGTGGAAAGCTTTCAACGTTTTTCGTCGCCCAAACAGATTCTTTGGATGTGATAAATGCCGAAGTTTTATTTACGGAGGCAATAATTGAGCATGGACTTCCAATCGCACTGGCTGATCACATGGGACAGTTAAATGTTTGTAATGCAACCTTTAAAAATCATTACGCGGTGATCGCGGTCCCAAAAATAAACTTTTCTTGCATGATAATGTCCTGAAAAACTCGCTTTATATTACTATAGAGTCCTTTTAACGAATGAGTTTGATGGTTTATCACAAACCTTAAATGAAAGAAGTCCTTTGTTCTCCTGCACCATGCATGCACTTTGGCCTTGCTTCGTGTTTGGTGCGCAATAAAGTTACCATATCATTTTTGCAGTATGATCAATCTGATAGAATAAATTTGGATTCTAGCCACAAAAAGGTAATGACACCAATGTTATCTATTGGAATTGTTTAGTACTGTTATACTGTTAAAAGTGTTTATACTATTTATGCTTTCAAGTCCAATCTTGTTAAATGTTGACAGCATAACTACCAAAATACAGAAGTATGTCCTTAATATTTTTGCAGTGCTATTTCTGTTGAAAAGTTCAAATGATTACATTAGAGATGTGATGTGCCACTTTTCAAGTGTCTGATGGCTTCAATTAATTTTCATTCATTTTTCATATTTTGAATTCTTTTGGAAGGCTTACAAAAAAACTACATTTGAATTGTAATTCCATGCTATTGACAGGACTATTAATTTTAATGAAGTTAGCTTACCATGTTTACAGTATGATAATTGTGATAGAAATGTGAATTTTAGGCACAGAATATTTTTTACAATTGAACAAGGCAGTAGATTATACAAGCTTGGACAGAAAGTTAATAATGACACCAATTTTTTTTTTTAATGGAATTGTTTAGTACTGTTTTACCATTTGTTTACTGTAAAAAGTGTTTATACTGTTTATACTTTCAATTAACAAATTGAAGTCTTGTGAAAGGTTGACAGGATAACTGGCATTAACTGTCAAAATAATTTCAAACTATTGAAGTTAGCTTGCAGAATAAACATGTCAATCAACCCGTATGATTTTTGCTGTAATATTTTTGTTTTGAAAAGTCACTGTGACTGATAGAAAAGTGATGGTTTTAGCAACATTTTAACCTGTCTGAATGCTAATAATCATTTTGCGTCGGGGGGGGGGCGAAGCCCTGAACCCTCCACCAGGCCTGCGGCCCCTGGACCCTGGCTACTAGGCTTTTCTGATTTCAAAAGTTGGCAGGTATGCGTGCATATAAATGTTTGAAATTATTTTTTCCTCTAAGGTTTTATAAACAGCTGTTGTAATCAGGGAAAGTCCTGACGAGGTGAGACTGTACAAAGAGTACAGTCCAGACGTCTCTCCTCAATTGAGCCAAATGTAATTATGTCTCTGTTTAATTCCTTGCTTCTTGTCTTGTTTATTAATAGATGTCGTCAGTGTTTGAACCTGACACTGACCTTGTCTCAATAGTCCTGGACCTAACTGTACATGTGTTACCTTCAGGTGATTAATCTGTCTCCAACTTTAATTTGCCAACTGTACCTGCTACATCCTCTCTAGGGAGCCCGTGATGACAATTTGCTGTTATTTGAAGACAATACCATTGTCCCCTCCGGAATTGAGAATTATTCCATGGACAGTGACCACCTCCCGTTTCCGCCGATGAAAAGAAGAGAGTTCGACAAATATTTTTACGGCAATCTATGGGAGCCCGAGGATGATCCTTACCAAGGCTACAAGAGAGACCCGCTCTCCTCCCTGCCCTTAAAGAGTCGGATGCTGGCTCTAATTCACAAACACAGGTCAGATGCAACTTGAGGGTTGATACCAAAATGTGTGGAAGGACTCTTCAAGATGACTGTAAACAAAATTTAAATCTAATATCCGTGGTGTGTTTCGCACACAGACGACTGGCTGAGAACTTGGACTGGGACGTGGCAGCGGTTCTCTCCTTAAAAAGGGACAGTTTTGGTGATAAGGGGTTTTTGGAAGTCACGTCCGAACTGTTGATCCAGCAGGCTGCCACTGGAGAGCGAGAAGCTGTTTTCAAGATTCTCCTGGATGGCATTGTTCACCCTGATGTGGCAGATTCTCATGGTCACACCGCACTTATTGCTGCCACAGTAAAACTTCTTATTGTCTTATCTTACCTTTTATCTTTTTTCTATCTTCTATATGCTTATTCACAGTCGTGGTGGAAAGTTTACATCATGTCATGGCTGTCTTGAGTTTCCAATCATTTCTTATTTTTTTGTGACAGAGTGATTGGAGGACATACTTGTTGGTCACAAAAAAAACATTCATGAA